>NW_027370781.1:0-33433 GCF_046119375.1 Phyllobates terribilis
ATGTTTTTCAATGGCAAAAATCAATGAATATTGTAAATGCACAAACAGTAATATCTCCACATTGCAAGGTGCAATTCTGAAATTTTTTGCTTTTTCCTGCTAATCCTAGCAGGATAAAGAAGATTCAAAGAGAGTGAGATGCCAGCTCCTTTCATTCAGTCAGTAGCTTCAAACATTTCTGGTATATGAAAAACGTTTTTCAATGGCAAAAATCAATGAATATTGTAAATGCACAAACAGTAATATCTCCACATTGCAAGGTGCAATTCTGAAATTTTTTGCTTTTTCCTGCTAATCCTAGCATGATAAAGAAGATTCAAAGAGAGTGAGATGCCAGCTCCTTTCATTCAGTCAGTAGCTTCAAACATTTCTGGACGTTTTTCAATGGCAAAAATCAATGAATATTGTAAATGCACAAACAGTAATATCTCCACATTGCAAGGTGCAATTCTGAAATTTTTTGCTTTTTCCTGCTAATCCTAGCATGATAAAGAAGATTCAAAGAGAGTGAGATGCCAGCTCCTTTCATTCAGTCAGTAGCTTCAAACATTTCTGGTTAAATGTTTTTCAATGGCAAAAATCAATGAATATTGTAAATGCACAAACAGTAATATCTCCACATTGCAAGGTGCAATTCTGAAATTTTTTGCTTTTTCCTGCTAATCCTAGCAGGATAAAGAAGATTCAAAGAGAGTGAGATGCCAGCTCCTTTCATTCAGTCAGTAGCTTCAAACATTTCTGGTATATGAAAAACATGTTTTTCAATGGCAAAAATCAATGAATATTGTAAATGCACAAACAGTAATATCTCCACATTGCAAGGTGCAATTCTGAAATTTTTTGCTTTTTCCTGCTAATCCTAGCAGGATAAAGAAGATTCAAAGAGAGTGAGATGCCAGCTCCTTTCATTCAGTCAGTAGCTTCAAACATTTCTGGTATATGAAAAACATGTTTTTCAATGGCAAAAATCAATGAATATTGTAAATGCACAAACAGTAATATCTCCACATTGCAAGGTGCAATTCTGAAATTTTTTGCTTTTTCCTGCTAATCCTAGCAGTATAAAGAAGATTCAAAGAGAGTGAGATGCCAGCTCCTTTCATTCAGTCAGTAGCTTCAAACATTTCTGGTATATGAAAAACATGTTTTTCAATGGCAAAAATCAATGAATATTGTAAATGCACAAACAGTAATATCTCCACATTGCAAGGTGCAATTCTGAAATTTTTTGCTTTTTCCTGCTAATCCTAGCAGGATAAAGAAGATTCAAAGAGAGTGAGATGCCAGCTCCTTTCATTCAGTCAGTAGCTTCAAACATTTCTGGTATATGAAAAACATGTTTTTCAATGGCAAAAATCAATGAATATTGTAAATGCACAAACAGTAATATCTCCACATTGCAAGGTGCAATTCTGAAATTTTTTGCTTTTTCCTGCTAATCCTAGCAGGATAAAGAAGATTCAAAGAGAGTGAGATGCCAGCTCCTTTCATTCAGTCAGTAGCTTCAAACATTTCTGGTATATGAAAAACATGTTTTTCAATGGCAAAAATCAATGAATATTGTAAATGCACAAACAGTAATATCTCCACATTGCAAGGTGCAATTCTGAAATTTTTTGCTTTTTCCTGCTAATCCTAGCAGGATAAAGAAGATTCAAAGAGAGTGAGATGCCAGCTCCTTTCATTCAGTCAGTAGCTTCAAACATTTCTGGTATATGAAAAACGTTTTTCAATGGCAAAAATCAATGAATATTGTAAATGCACAAACAGTAATATCTCCACATTGCAAGGTGCAATTCTGAAATTTTTTGCTTTTTCCTGCTAATCCTAGCATGATAAAGAAGATTCAAAGAGAGTGATATGCCAGCTCCTTTCATTCAGTCAGTAGCTTCAAACATTTCTGGACGTTTTTCAATGGCAAAAATCAATGAATATTGTAAATGCACAAACAGTAATATCTCCACATTGCAAGGTGCAATTCTGAAATTTTTTGCTTTTTCCTGCTAATCCTAGCATGATAAAGAAGATTCAAAGAGAGTGAGATGCCAGCTCCTTTCATTCAGTCAGTAGCTTCAAACATTTCTGGATGTTTTTCAATGGCAAAAATCAATGAATATTGTAAATGCACAAACAGTAATATCTCCACATTGCAAGGTGCAATTCTGAAATTTTTTGCTTTTTCCTGCTAATCCTAGCAGGATAAAGAAGATTCAAAGAGAGTGAGATGCCAGCTCCTTTCATTCAGTCAGTAGCTTCAAACATTTCTGGTATATGAAAAACATGTTTTTCAATGGCAAAAATCAATGAATATTGTAAATGCACAAACAGTAATATCTCCACATTGCAAGGTGCAATTCTGAAATTTTTTGCTTTTTCCTGCTAATCCTAGCATGATAAAGAAGATTCAAAGAGAGTGAGATGCCAGCTCCTTTCATTCAGTCAGTAGCTTCAAACATTTCTGGACGTTTTTCAATGGCAAAAATCAATGAATATTGTAAATGCACAAACAGTAATATCTCCACATTGCAAGGTGCAATTCTGAAATTTTTTGCTTTTTCCTGCTAATCCTAGCATGATAAAGAAGATTCAAAGAGAGTGAGATGCCAGCTCCTTTCATTCAGTCAGTAGCTTCAAACATTTCTGGTATAACGTTTTTCAATGGCAAAAATCAATGAATATTGTAAATGCACAAACAGTAATATCTCCACATTGCAAGGGCAATTCTGAAATTTTTTGCTTTTTCCTGCTAATCCTAGCATGATAAAGAAGATTCAAAGAGAGGTGAGATGCCAGCTCCTTTCATTCAGTCAGTAGCTTCAAACATTTCTGGATGTTTTTCAATGGCAAAAATCAATGAATATTGTAAATGCACAAACAGTAATATCTCCACATTGCAAGGTGCAATTCTGAAATTTTTTGGCTTTTTCCTGCTAATCCTAGCAGGATAAAGAAGATTCAAAGAGAGTGAGATGCCAGCTCCTTTCATTCAGTCAGTAGCTTCAAACATTTCTGGTATATGAAAAACATGTTTTCAATGGCAAAAATCAATGAATATTGTAAATGCACAAACAGTAATATCTCCACATTGCAAGGTGCAATTCTGAAATTTTTTGCTTTTTCCTGCTAATCCTAGCAGGATAAAGAAGATTCAAAGAGAGTGAGATGCCAGCTCCTTTCATTCAGTCAGTAGCTTCAAACATTTCTGGTATATGAAAAACATGTTTTTCAATGGCAAAAATCAATGAATATTGTAAATGCACAAACAGTAATATCTCCACATTGCAAGGTGCAATTCTGAAATTTTTTGCTTTTTCCTGCTAATCCTAGCAGGATAAAGAAGATTCAAAGAGAGTGAGATGCCAGCTCCTTTCATTCAGTCAGTAGCTTCAAACATTTCTGGTATATGAAAAACATGTTTTTCAATGGCAAAAATCAATGAATATTGTAAATGCACAAACAGTAATATCTCCACATTGCAAGGTGCAATTCTGAAATTTTTTGCTTTTTCCTGCTAATCCTAGCAGGATAAAGAAGATTCAAAGAGAGTGAGATGCCAGCTCCTTTCATTCAGTCAGTAGCTTCAAACATTTCTGGTATATGAAAAACATGTTTTTCAATGGCAAAAATCAATGAATATTGTAAATGCACAAACAGTAATATCTCCACATTGCAAGGTGCAATTCTGAAATTTTTTGCTTTTTCCTGCTAATCCTAGCAGGATAAAGAAGATTCAAAGAGAGTGAGATGCCAGCTCCTTTCATTCAGTCAGTAGCTTCAAACATTTCTGGTATATGAAAAACATGTTTTTCAATGGCAAAAATCAATGAATATTGTAAATGCACAAACAGTAATATCTCCACATTGCAAGGTGCAATTCTGAAATTTTTTGCTTTTTCCTGCTAATCCTAGCAGGATAAAGAAGATTCAAAGAGAGTGAGATGCCAGCTCCTTTCATTCAGTCAGTAGCTTCAAACATTTCTGGTATATGAAAAACATGTTTTTCAATGGCAGAAATCAATGAATATTGTAAATGCACAAACAGTAATATCTCCACATTGCAAGGTGCAATTCTGAAATTTTTTGCTTTTTCCTGCTAATCCTAGCAGGATAAAGAAGATTCAAAGAGAGTGAGATGCCAGCTCCTTTCATTCAGTCAGTAGCTTCAAACATTTCTGGTATATGAAAAACATGTTTTTCAATGGCAAAAATCAATGAATATTGTAAATGCACAAACAGTAATATCTCCACATTGCAAGGTGCAATTCTGAAATTTTTTGCTTTTTCCTGCTAATCCTAGCAGTATAAAGAAGATTCAAAGAGAGTGAGATGCCAGCTCCTTTCATTCAGTCAGTAGCTTCAAACATTTCTGGTATATGAAAAACATGTTTTTCAATGGCAAAAATCAATGAATATTGTAAATGCACAAACAGTAATATCTCCACATTGCAAGGTGCAATTCTGAAATTTTTTGCTTTTTCCTGCTAATCCTAGCAGGATAAAGAAGATTCAAAGAGAGTGAGATGCCAGCTCCTTTCATTCAGTCAGTAGCTTCAAACATTTCTGGTATATGAAAAACATGTTTTTCAATGGCAAAAATCAATGAATATTGTAAATGCACAAACAGTAATATCTCCACATTGCAAGGTGCAATTCTGAAATTTTTTGCTTTTTCCTGCTAATCCTAGCAGGATAAAGAAGATTCAAAGAGAGTGAGATGCCAGCTCCTTTCATTCAGTCAGTAGCTTCAAACATTTCTGGTATATGAAAAACATGTTTTTCAATGGCAAAAATCAATGAATATTGTAAATGCACAAACAGTAATATCTCCACATTGCAAGGTGCAATTCTGAAATTTTTTGCTTTTTCCTGCTAATCCTAGCAGGATAAAGAAGATTCAAAGAGAGTGAGATGCCAGCTCCTTTCATTCAGTCAGTAGCTTCAAACATTTCTGGTATATGAAAAACGTTTTTCAATGGCAAAAATCAATGAATATTGTAAATGCACAAACAGTAATATCTCCACATTGCAAGGTGCAATTCTGAAATTTTTTGCTTTTTCCTGCTAATCCTAGCATGATAAAGAAGATTCAAAGAGAGTGAGATGCCAGCTCCTTTCATTCAGTCAGTAGCTTCAAACATTTCTGGACGTTTTTCAATGGCAAAAATCAATGAATATTGTAAATGCACAAACAGTAATATCTCCACATTGCAAGGTGCAATTCTGAAATTTTTTGCTTTTTCCTGCTAATCCTAGCATGATAAAGAAGATTCAAAGAGAGTGAGATGCCAGCTCCTTTCATTCAGTCAGTAGCTTCAAACATTTCTGGATGTTTTTCAATGGCAAAAATCAATGAATATTGTAAATGCACAAACAGTAATATCTCCACATTGCAAGGTGCAATTCTGAAATTTTTTGCTTTTTCCTGCTAATCCTAGCAGGATAAAGAAGATTCAAAGAGAGTGAGATGCCAGCTCCTTTCATTCAGTCAGTAGCTTCAAACATTTCTGGTATATGAAAAACATGTTTTTCAATGGCAAAAATCAATGAATATTGTAAATGCACAAACAGTAATATCTCCACATTGCAAGGTGCAATTCTGAAATTTTTTGCTTTTTCCTGTTAATCCTAGCAGGATAAAGAAGATTCAAAGAGAGTGAGATGCCAGCTCCTTTCATTCAGTCAGTAGCTTCAAACATTTCTGGTATATGAATAACATGATGTTTTTCAATGGCAAAAATCAATGAATATTGTAAATGCACAAACAGTAATATCTCCACATTGCAAGGTGCAATTCTGAAATTTTTTGCTTTTTCCTGCTAATCCTAGCATGATAAAGAAGATTCAAAGAGAGTGAGATGCCAGCTCCTTTCATTCAGTCAGTAGCTTCAAACATTTCTGGACGTTTTTCAATGGCAAAAATCAATGAATATTGTAAATGCACAAACAGTAATATCTCCACATTGCAAGGTGCAATTCTGAAATTTTTTGCTTTTTCCTGCTAATCCTAGCATGATAAAGAAGATTCAAAGAGAGTGAGATGCCAGCTCCTTTCATTCAGTCAGTAGCTTCAAACATTTCTGGACGTTTTTCAATGGCAAAAATCAATGAATATTGTAAATGCACAAACAGTAATATCTCCACATTGCAAGGTGCAATTCTGAAATTTTTTGCTTTTTCCTGTTAATCCTAGCATGATAAAGAAGATTCAAAGAGAGTGAGATGCCAGCTCCTTTCATTCAGTCAGTAGCTTCAAACATTTCTGGTATATGAAAAACATGTTTTTCAATGGCAAAAATCAATGAATATTGTAAATGCACAAACAGTAATATCTCCACATTGCAAGGTGCAATTCTGAAATTTTTTGCTTTTTCCTGCTAATCCTAGCATGATAAAGAAGATTCAAAGAGAGTGAGATGCCAGCTCCTTTCATTCAGTCAGTAGCTTCAAACATTTCTGGTATATGAAAAACATGTTTTTCAATGGCAAAAATCAATGAATATTGTAAATGCACAAACAGTAATATCTCCACATTGCAAGGTGCAATTCTGAAATTTTTTGCTTTTTCCTGCTAATCCTAGCATGATAAAGAAGATTCAAAGAGAGTGAGATGCCAGCTCCTTTCATTCAGTCAGTAGCTTCAAACATTTCTGGTATATGAAAAACATGTTTTTCAATGGCAAAAATCAATGAATATTGTAAATGCACAAACAGTAATATCTCCACATTGCAAGGTGCAATTCTGAAATTTTTTGCTTTTTCCTGCTAATCCTAGCATGATAAAGAAGATTCAAAGAGAGTGAGATGCCAGCTCCTTTCATTCAGTCAGTAGCTTCAAACATTTCTGGTATATGAAAAACGTTTTTCAATGGCAAAAATCAATGAATATTGTAAATGCACAAACAGTAATATCTCCACATTGCAAGGTGCAATTCTGAAATTTTTTGCTTTTTCCTGCTAATCCTAGCATGATAAAGAAGATTCAAAGAGAGTGAGATGCCAGCTCCTTTCATTCAGTCAGTAGCTTCAAACATTTCTGGATGTTTTTCAATGGCAAAAATCAATGAATATTGTAAATGCACAAACAGTAATATCTCCACATTGCAAGGTGCAATTCTGAAATTTTTTGCTTTTTCCTGCTAATCCTAGCAGGATAAAGAAGATTCAAAGAGAGTGAGATGCCAGCTCCTTTCATTCAGTCAGTAGCTTCAAACATTTCTGGTATATGAAAAACATGTTTTTCAATGGCAAAAATCAATGAATATTGTAAATGCACAAACAGTAATATCTCCACATTGCAAGGTGCAATTCTGAAATTTTTTGCTTTTTCCTGCTAATCCTAGCAGGATAAAGAAGATTCAAAGAGAGTGAGATGCCAGCTCCTTTCATTCAGTCAGTAGCTTCAAACATTTCTGGTATATGAAAAACATGTTTTTCAATGGCAAAAATCAATGAATATTGTAAATGCACAAACAGTAATATCTCCACATTGCAAGGTGCAATTCTGAAATTTTTTGCTTTTTCCTGCTAATCCTAGCAGGATAAAGAAGATTCAAAGAGAGTGAGATGCCAGCTCCTTTCATTCAGTCAGTAGCTTCAAACATTTCTGGTATATGAAAAACATGTTTTTCAATGGCAAAAATCAATGAATATTGTAAATGCACAAACAGTAATATCTCCACATTGCAAGGTGCAATTCTGAAATTTTTTGCTTTTTCCTGCTAATCCTAGCAGGATAAAGAAGATTCAAAGAGAGTGAGATGCCAGCTCCTTTCATTCAGTCAGTAGCTTCAAACATTTCTGGTATATGAAAAACATGTTTTTCAATGGCAAAAATCAATGAATATTGTAAATGCACAAACAGTAATATCTCCACATTGCAAGGTGCAATTCTGAAATTTTTTGCTTTTTCCTGCTAATCCTAGCAGGATAAAGAAGATTCAAAGAGAGTGAGATGCCAGCTCCTTTCATTCAGTCAGTAGCTTCAAACATTTCTGGTATATGAAAAACGTTTTTCAATGGCAAAAATCAATGAATATTGTAAATGCACAAACAGTAATATCTCCACATTGCAAGGTGCAATTCTGAAATTTTTTGCTTTTTCCTGCTAATCCTAGCATGATAAAGAAGATTCAAAGAGAGTGAGATGCCAGCTCCTTTCATTCAGTCAGTAGCTTCAAACATTTCTGGACGTTTTTCAATGGCAAAAATCAATGAATATTGTAAATGCACAAACAGTAATATCTCCACATTGCAAGGTGCAATTCTGAAATTTTTTGCTTTTTCCTGCTAATCCTAGCATGATAAAGAAGATTCAAAGAGAGTGAGATGCCAGCTCCTTTCATTCAGTCAGTAGCTTCAAACATTTCTGGATGTTTTTCAATGGCAAAAATCAATGAATATTGTAAATGCACAAACAGTAATATCTCCACATTGCAAGGTGCAATTCTGAAATTTTTTGCTTTTTCCTGCTAATCCTAGCAGGATAAAGAAGATTCAAAGAGAGTGAGATGCCAGCTCCTTTCATTCAGTCAGTAGCTTCAAACATTTCTGGTATATGAAAAACATGTTTTTCAATGGCAAAAATCAATGAATATTGTAAATGCACAAACAGTAATATCTCCACATTGCAAGGTGCAATTCTGAAATTTTTTGCTTTTTCCTGCTAATCCTAGCAGTATAAAGAAGATTCAAAGAGAGTGAGATGCCAGCTCCTTTCATTCAGTCAGTAGCTTCAAACATTTCTGGTATATGAAAAACATGTTTTTCAATGGCAAAAATCAATGAATATTGTAAATGCACAAACAGTAATATCTCCACATTGCAAGGTGCAATTCTGAAATTTTTTGCTTTTTCCTGCTAATCCTAGCAGGATAAAGAAGATTCAAAGAGAGTGAGATGCCAGCTCCTTTCATTCAGTCAGTAGCTTCAAACATTTCTGGTATATGAAAAACATGTTTTTCAATGGCAAAAATCAATGAATATTGTAAATGCACAAACAGTAATATCTCCACATTGCAAGGTGCAATTCTGAAATTTTTTGCTTTTTCCTGCTAATCCTAGCAGGATAAAGAAGATTCAAAGAGAGTGAGATGCCAGCTCCTTTCATTCAGTCAGTAGCTTCAAACATTTCTGGTATATGAAAAACATGTTTTTCAATGGCAAAAATCAATGAATATTGTAAATGCACAAACTAATATCTCCACATTGCAAGGTGCAATTCTGAAATTTTTTGCTTTTTCCTGCTAATCCTAGCAGGATAAAGAAGATTCAAAGAGAGTGAGATGCCAGCTCCTTTCATTCAGTCAGTAGCTTCAAACATTTCTGGTATATGAAAAACGTTTTTCAATGGCAAAAATCAATGAATATTGTAAATGCACAAACAGTAATATCTCCACATTGCAAGGTGCAATTCTGAAATTTTTTGCTTTTTCCTGCTAATCCTAGCATGATAAAGAAGATTCAAAGAGAGTGAGATGCCAGCTCCTTTCATTCAGTCAGTAGCTTCAAACATTTCTGGACGTTTTTCAATGGCAAAAATCAATGAATATTGTAAATGCACAAACAGTAATATCTCCACATTGCAAGGTGCAATTCTGAAATTTTTTGCTTTTTCCTGCTAATCCTAGCATGATAAAGAAGATTCAAAGAGAGTGAGATGCCAGCTCCTTTCATTCAGTCAGTAGCTTCAAACATTTCTGGATGTTTTTCAATGGCAAAAATCAATGAATATTGTAAATGCACAAACAGTAATATCTCCACATTGCAAGGTGCAATTCTGAAATTTTTTGCTTTTTCCTGCTAATCCTAGCAGGATAAAGAAGATTCAAAGAGAGTGAGATGCCAGCTCCTTTCATTCAGTCAGTAGCTTCAAACATTTCTGGTATATGAAAAACATGTTTTTCAATGGCAAAAATCAATGAATATTGTAAATGCACAAACAGTAATATCTCCACATTGCAAGGTGCAATTCTGAAATTTTTTGCTTTTTCCTGTTAATCCTAGCAGGATAAAGAAGATTCAAAGAGAGTGAGATGCCAGCTCCTTTCATTCAGTCAGTAGCTTCAAACATTTCTGGTATATGAATAACATGATGTTTTTCAATGGCAAAAATCAATGAATATTGTAAATGCACAAACAGTAATATCTCCACATTGCAAGGTGCAATTCTGAAATTTTTTGCTTTTTCCTGCTAATCCTAGCATGATAAAGAAGATTCAAAGAGAGTGAGATGCCAGCTCCTTTCATTCAGTCAGTAGCTTCAAACATTTCTGGACGTTTTTCAATGGCAAAAATCAATGAATAATGTAAATGCACAAACAGTAATATCTCCACATTGCAAGGTGCAATTCTGAAATTTTTTGCTTTTTCCTGCTAATCCTAGCATGATAAAGAAGATTCAAAGAGAGTGAGATGCCAGCTCCTTTCATTCAGTCAGTAGCTTCAAACATTTCTGGATGTTTTTCAATGGCAAAAATCAATGAATATTGTAAATGCACAAACAGTAATATCTCCACATTGCAAGGTGCAATTCTGAAATTTTTTGCTTTTTCCTGCTAATCCTAGCATGATAAAGAAGATTCAAAGAGAGTGAGATGCCAGCTCCTTTCATTCAGTCAGTAGCTTCAAACATTTCTGGTATATGAAAAACGTTTTTCAATGGCAAAAATCAATGAATATTGTAAATGCACAAACAGTAATATCTCCACATTGCAAGGTGCAATTCTGAAATTTTTTGCTTTTTCCTGCTAATCCTAGCATGATAAAGAAGATTCAAAGAGAGTGAGATGCCAGCTCCTTTCATTCAGTCAGTAGCTTCAAACATTTCTGGACGTTTTTCAATGGCAAAAATCAATGAATATTGTAAATGCACAAACAGTAATATCTCCACATTGCAAGGTGCAATTCTGAAATTTTTTGCTTTTTCCTGCTAATCCTAGCAGGATAAAGAAGATTCAAAGAGAGTGAGATGCCAGCTCCTTTCATTCAGTCAGTAGCTTCAAACATTTCTGGTATATGAAAAACATGTTTTTCAATGGCAAAAATCAATGAATATTGTAAATGCACAAACAGTAATATCTCCACATTGCAAGGTGCAATTCTGAAATTTTTTGCTTTTTCCTGCTAATCCTAGCAGGATAAAGAAGATTCAAAGAGAGTGAGATGCCAGCTCCTTTCATTCAGTCAGTAGCTTCAAACATTTCTGGTATATGAAAAACATGTTTTTCAATGGCAAAAATCAATGAATATTGTAAATGCACAAACAGTAATATCTCCACATTGCAAGGTGCAATTCTGAAATTTTTTGCTTTTTCCTGCTAATCCTAGCAGGATAAAGAAGATTCAAAGAGAGTGAGATGCCAGCTCCTTTCATTCAGTCAGTAGCTTCAAACATTTCTGGTATATGAAAAACGTTTTTCAATGGCAAAAATCAATGAATATTGTAAATGCACAAACAGTAATATCTCCACATTGCAAGGTGCAATTCTGAAATTTTTTGCTTTTTCCTGCTAATCCTAGCATGATAAAGAAGATTCAAAGAGAGTGAGATGCCAGCTCCTTTCATTCAGTCAGTAGCTTCAAACATTTCTGGACGTTTTTCAATGGCAAAAATCAATGAATATTGTAAATGCACAAACAGTAATATCTCCACATTGCAAGGTGCAATTCTGAAATTTTTTGCTTTTTCCTGCTAATCCTAGCATGATAAAGAAGATTCAAAGAGAGTGAGATGCCAGCTCCTTTCATTCAGTCAGTAGCTTCAAACATTTCTGGATGTTTTTCAATGGCAAAAATCAATGAATATTGTAAATGCACAAACAGTAATATCTCCACATTGCAAGGTGCAATTCTGAAATTTTTTGCTTTTTCCTGCTAATCCTAGCAGGATAAAGAAGATTCAAAGAGAGTGAGATGCCAGCTCCTTTCATTCAGTCAGTAGCTTCAAACATTTCTGGTATATGAAAAACATGTTTTTCAATGGCAAAAATCAATGAATATTGTAAATGCACAAACAGTAATATCTCCACATTGCAAGGTGCAATTCTGAAATTTTTTGCTTTTTCCTGCTAATCCTAGCAGGATAAAGAAGATTCAAAGAGAGTGAGATGCCAGCTCCTTTCATTCAGTCAGTAGCTTCAAACATTTCTGGTATATGAAAAACATGTTTTTCAATGGCAAAAATCAATGAATATTGTAAATGCACAAACAGTAATATCTCCACATTGCAAGGTGCAATTCTGAAATTTTTTTGCTTTTTCCTGCTAATCCTAGCAGTATAAAGAAGATTCAAAGAGAGTGAGATGGGGGGAGTGGCCTGAGCACAGGACGAGATGGCAGCTTGATCCTGAGCTCCCTGAGGGCTTCGCTTTAAAGCTACTTTTTAAGCAACAAAAAGATTTTTTTTCAAAATTCTTATATATTTGGACTTCCTATCATTCAGGGATCATTTTGACACCAAAGAATCCCTGCTAACCCCATCAACCCTGGAGATGTTTTGTGCTCAGACATTTGGGTGAGGCTCAGAATCCACCATTGAAGTGACTCTGTAACGTGGCCCTACAGGATTGTGGACCCATTTATGCCCTTCTACCTCCGGACCCAGGATTACATCGTTTTATACCGGACTTAAGGACTATCAGCAGGCTTTATATGCAGCTGCGGTAAGTCCTGGTGAGCATTCCAGTCCTTGAGGCTGTGACGTGCCCCTTTAAGCTCACAGATCGGTGGGGGCACATATTTCTCTCACTTCATTTAACTGAACATTATATACTGGGCCCCCTGACTGTTGTCAGAGCTTATTTTTAATCCACGGGGTGGCACATTTTGGTTCTGGTTCTGACACCCAGGCGATCACTGGCGGCCCTTTTCTTGATTCCAGTCACTCTGCGGCCCTTTTCTTGTTTCCAGTCGCTCAGCAGCGCTGCTTTGAAGTGACTGGAATAGCAGTAAAGGTCTGCTCTGCTCCGCCTTTTACTTTGGGAGCGGGACCCTACAGCAGTTTCAGCTGTTCTTTCAACGGATCCAAGAAAGAAAAGAGAAGAGGGGACTGAGACCGGGACACCGGCGACAGCTTGGAAATCCCTGCCCTGCAATCAACTATCGTTACTTCACGGAGGTCGGGACCGGACCCGCAGGACCTTACTCCATAAAGAAGAGGCGCTGCCACCTCCGGACCAAAGATTCCCAACCCCACTGGTCCCCGTGGATAAGACCCCTGCTGCCGACAAGGGACCGTGAGCCTAGCCTAGCCTGTACGACGCGGAGTTCAGGAGACTGAGACGGAGCGGGACTGCATACTGATTACTTCTGTACAGGTCAGATAAGCCCTGGCTGAAGCCGGGGCTTTTATCGGGTTTCTGGGGGTCTGTTGCCGTGGTTCTGGGGCTGCTCCGGTGGTAACGGTGTCCCCTGGTGTCCCTGTGAAGCTGCTGCGTCCCTTTCCCCCCCCTCGGCTCACTGCCACCGCTGCTGTCTGCACCCGGCTCTCTCCTCTCCTTTGCGGCTGTTACCTGCGCTCCGGGCTGTTCACATAGTAGCGGTCCCCCCTCCTCTGTTCAGGAGCCGGCATACCAAGCTTCCCTCTGATTACAGGCACCGCTGGTATATATAGCAGGTGTCCCCACGTCCCCAGGGCTTATACAGTGGCGGCGGTATCCCCCCTCCCTCTGATAAGGGGCCGCTCCGTTCCTTCTGCTTCCAGCTGGTGAGCGCCGCTGGTGCCTGAGGTCCGCTCCGTCTTTCCCCGTTGTGCCGCTCTGCTGATAGTGCCCCTCAGGTATCTGGACCCTGCTGACCTTTGTGACTGCCTCCCCCTCCTGTGGTAGCGCTGCTGAGCCTTGAACTTGCCTTTGGTCCCTTGCTGCAGCAGCACCGCTGCCCTCCACTGTCTCATACTCACAATCAGCTGATATTCTTTAAATCTCCCGCCCCCTGCTGCGGCGTAGCTCAGCACTGCTGTCCATGGTGCTGATCAAATTCTCCTGCCCTCTGCTGGCGTCGCTCTGCACTGCTGTCCATGGTGCTGATTTGAACTGCTGTCCATGGTGCTGATTTCAGTCAAACTCTCCTGCCCCTGCTATAGCATCGCTCTGTACTGCTGTCCATGGTGCTGATTTTACATTAGTTAATTCTCCTGCCTCCTGCTGCAACATCGCTTTGCACTGCTGTCCATGGTGCTGATTTTATATCAGTACTGATACAGAGGTCCATTAAACACCAAACTTTGTACAATCATTTTAATTGTGAGACTTGACTTTGAGGGAGGTGGGGGATAGGAGGAATTGCTTCTGCCTCCATATATATATACTGTGACTTCGCTACCTGATATACATATAACAGTTGGTGCCCATGGAACTCTACAGATCTGCAAGTTTCCACAATAATTAGTTTTCTGTTAAGAACTATATGTGCCTTTTATTTTTATCCCTCAGGTCAAGTTTACTATTTTTCTTGATATTTTTGATTGTGATTTACATTTAAAGGATTGCATTCTAGGGGGTACATAATTCTGCAGTCTTTAAGGGTATTGATTGCCTCTTATTGGAATGATATTTGTTTAATGCTAATTTCTTCCAGTCATTGTTCCTAATCATTTTGCTACTCTAAAGTCTTCTGTCCACTCTCTAGGTTAAATATTTCCATTGTCTTTTTGGTGTTTTCCTTATATATACATTTAGGACTTATTTTCTTTTTTTTTTTCTTACAATGGCGGCTAACAAAAAAAATACCCAAAAGTCTTTGGAAGCCCCCCTTAAAACTAGTGCGGTAAGAGCGAAGTCCTCTCAACGCTCTTCTTTTTCAAATCCCTCAGAAGATACTGTCAATACTATTAGTCCACTTAAGTCCAGATCACCTCATAGAAATCCTGACGACAGACAGAGTTTTAAAGTAAGCTCTCCCACCAAAGACTCTGCTAAAAGTCTATTTTCTCCAAAACCACAGAGAATCCCTGTCGCTAAACCTGCCTCTTCTACAGTAATTAAGGAAAGAAAAGTAGAAGAGATGGATGTTTCCATCTCTTCAAAGAGAAGGGACCCAGGAGACTGGAGCAACAAATATTCTTCATTGGCTCCGAGTTCGGAGGAGGAATCCTCGGACCCGTCTCCTAATCCTAGTCCAGATAAGAGACGCCCTAAAAAAGACTTTTCCCCTTCACCCTCCGATTTTACGCCTAATGTCCCGGTCAAAATGACCATTTCTCAAGATTTGGGAAATACCGACCTTGGTTCATATCTGGACAATCTTTTAAAGACGATTGACAGAAATATGAAACTGGGCTTCGAGAAACAAGTTGACACCATGAAAACTACTTTGGAAGCGTTTGGGGTTAAATTGGAAGAAAACACTAAAAGGCTCGAAACGGTGGAGGGAAAGGTAGAGTCTGTCTCTTCTGACAATCTAGAAATTAAAACAGAGCTTAAGAGACTCAGATTAAAAGTGGCGGATTTGGAGGATAGAAGCAGGAGAAATAATTTGAAAATTAGAGGCGTATCTGAGAATATATCTCCTTCAGATATCTCGACCTATGTCAAAGACTTACTTCACCAGACAATCCCATCCCTTTCTGAGCAGGATCTTATCATTGATAGGGCACACCGCTTATTTCGTCCGACCTCCATCTCCTCGGATCTCCCTAGAGATGTAATAGTTAGGTTACATTTTTTCTCGACCAAAGAGAGAATTTTGAAATATATCGGGGAAAACAGGACTTTTCCTGAGCCTTTCTCACACCTAAAAATCTTTTCAGATTTTTCCAAAGAAACCATGGACGCAAGAAGGTCATACAAATTGACCACAGATAGACTGAGAGGTATGAATATCCCGTATAGGTGGGGCTTTCCAGTTAAGTTGCTGATTTTCTTTAACGGGAAAACATTTACTCTTACAGATCCTGATGAAGGCCCTAAATTTTTTGACTTTATAAGGGACATTCCCCACAAAGCTGCAAAGATACCCCACCGTTGAAATGTGAAACACTACTCTTTCGGGAGCCCTTTTATTAAAAATAAACTTACTCACCACCTCACCTAATATGTCATACTAGATTTTTCATTCTTCTTTATATTTAGCCTTCGAGGCTTGTCCACATTATTTTTCCCCCCCAATCTGAGGGAGAACCTTTACGGTGAAGGTTCCCTCAGGAGATTTTTTGATTCGTTTTTTCTTTTTTCTTTGAATATTTGGTTATTGTTATTACTATCTTTGAGTTAATAGTGAGATAGTGTATTCCAGCTTTGATTGTTGATTGATTTATTTTTTGGGAATTTGTTGGACCAACTGACCCCTATCCTTTTGGCTTATTCTGATCGCTAATTTACCTATGCCCATTAAGATCATCACTTACAATGTAAGAGGCCTAAACAGTCCCAATAAGAGATTCTCCCTTTGGAAGGAATTGGGTCATCTTGGTGCTGATGTTGCGTGTCTTCAGGAGACAAGGTTTGCCGAGGGGAAACATCCTACCTTCACCCACAAGCGCTACCCTCATATATTTGAATCCACTAGCGACCGGAAAAAAGCCGGTGTAGCTACAGTGATCAAAGACTCGGTCCCATTTGAGTTTTTGGATCAGCATAAAGATCCCAATGGAAGGTTTCATATATTGCTCTGTAAACTAAATAATCATGAGTGCACTGTTGTTAACCTATATGCCCCAAATAAAAAGCAAATACCCTTTTTGAACAAGGTTTTTAGAAAGGTTGAAGAGGTTAGGAGAGGCGAATTGATTTTTTTGGGAGATTTCAACATGGTTCCGGATGGGCATATGGACTCTTCCTCCCCCAGCCGCCACTTATACCCGACGCTAAATAACTGGCTCTATAAAAATGAACTATTTGACACATTTAGATGTCTGCAAACTACATCCAAAGAATTCTCACACTTTTCGGATGCACACCAAACGGCCTCTAGAATTGACTTAATAGTAACTGACGTCTTTTCTTTACCCAAATTCTCTAACGTATCTATAGGCCTCAGGTCGCTATCAGATCATGCCCCTACGTCATGTGAAATTCACATTGGTCCTCTTATTAAAAATGGTTTTCTTTGGAAATGTAGATCTTCACTTATTCATAACCCCAAGAACAAAAAAATTATTGAAAAAGCTATTTCTGATTATTTTAAGGAAAATGATACCCCAGATTTATCTAATCCCTTCTCCAGCTGGTGTGCTCACAAGGCCGTCCTTCGTGGTGTACTAATGCAGATATCCTCATCTGAAAAAAAAGAAAAAAGAACAAAAATAAATTCTCTTCAAAAACTGATTAGGGAAAAAGAACTAGAGCAAATTAATCTTCCTTCCCCTTCCCTAATAATTCAAAAGGAACTGTCAAATTTAAGGGTAGAGCTAAAATCAGAAATTTCTTCTTCCTATGATGCGATTATTCGGAAATCAAAATTTAATTACTATGCGGCTCTAAATAAACCTACCCGCTTTATGGCCCGCCTAGTTAAATGTAAAAGAGCAATTAATAGAATAGATAAAATAAGGAATGATAGTGGAATAACGTTTTGTCACCCTAAAGATATAGTGAACCAGTTTGCAGACTTTTACAAAAAACTCTATAATATCAAGACTGACCCTCTAATTCCCCATCCTCACCCAGACGCAATCAACAAATTTCTATCCTCCATTAACCTACCGAAATTGAGCCCTCTGGATCACGAGTCATTGAACAAGCCTTTTTCTAACCTTGAAATTATTAACACAATAAAGCAACTTAAAGCTTTCAGGGCCCCGGGTCCAGATGGGTTCATTAATGAGTATTATAAAACTTTTTGCGACCTACTTTCTCTCCCTCTTACGAAAATTTTCAATCATGCTTCCTCAATAAGCTCCTTCCCCTCAGAAATGCTGGAAGCTACCATTACCTTAATACCCAAGTCTAAAGAAGAGAGAGATAATGTTAAAAATTATAGGCCCATTTCGCTAATTAATACTGACATTAAGATATATTCGAAAATTCTGGCCAATCGTTTATCGACTATTCTCCCATCTCTCATCAACGACGATCAAATTGGCTTCGTTGGTGGGAGACAAGCAACTGATGGCTCTAGAAGACTCTTGAATATTATTAAGGTTATCAATACGGCGAAACTCCCAACTTCATTGCTTGCCCTAGATGCTGAAAAAGCTTTCGACAGGCTAAATTGGCTATACCTTAAATTGACCCTTATTAAATTTGGTTTTGACAACAATTTTCTCTCTTCAATTATGGCCCTTTATTCTAACCCCCAAGCAAAAATCTATGTTAACAATTATCTCTCAAACCCAATCCCTATTACAAATGGTACTAGACAGGGTTGCCCGCTTTCCCCTCTTCTCTTTGTCCTGGCTATGGAGCCTCTTGCTCAGAGGATCAGAGAAAATACTGACATCAGAGGGATATCTACCCCATCTCGAGAATTTAAAATTGGCCTCTTTGCAGATGATGTTATGCTTTCCCTGCTGGACCCAATAAATTCAGTTGCGGAGGTTTCGAAGGTTCTAGAAATATTCTCTCAGATTTCTTATTTTAAGATCAATAATGAGAAGTCTAAACTTTTAAACATTAATCTGGACCGTCAGACGAGAGAGGTTTTACACTCGAGATTTTCCTTTGGTGTGGCTAAACGCAATCTGATTTATTTGGGGATCAGTATTGGTAAAAATATTAACTCAACAATCTCTGACAATCTGGTTCTGATTGATGACATCGTCCGAGGAGATTTGATGGACTTTATGAAGAGAGATTTGTCGTGGTGGGGTAGAGTCCTCTCTATCAAGATGTTTGTTCTTCCCAAAATTTTATATTTTTTCCGCAACCTTCCTTTAGCTATTTCCCACATCTTTGTTCAAAAAATCCAAAATCAGATTAATTCTTATGTCTGGGATAATAAACGTGCGAGGATATCTGCAGATATATTGTACAAGAATAAAAGTAACGGAGGTCTGAGCCACCCTAATATTTCCGCTTATTATTTGGCAAACCTTATCAAACAGAGCAGTAATTGGTTTAATTCTGACAGTCCCCCAGCTTGGATGATTCTAGAGACTTTCTTAAATAACGGCTCCTCTCCTCGTGATTTGTTACTTAGGCATCTCTTTAAACAGTGCACTCATGATTCTTCCCACCCTATTTTCCAGGCGATTATTGACGCTTGGAAAAAAATCGCTAAAAGAAAGAAAAAGAGCTCCTTGAAAGATTCTGATATGGTTAAGCTTTCTCTTGTCAAAAATTTCCCAATTGGTTTTGTTGCTGATCTATATAACTCTTCCATTCCAGATCAATGGGACAATAAAGGGTTGAGAAAAATTGGAGACCTGTATGAAGCTTCTGTTTTTATTCCTTTCCAAACTCTTAAAAAAAGATTCAACTTACCCTCTTCTGATTTCTTTTTATATTCTCATTTAAAAAACATAATTCTGGAATTCATTTCTGGCAAACTTATCATTTCTGAAACCTCGGTGAACCTGTTAAGCAACCCATCCCATAAAATTTTTTGGAGCCTGAGACACATATATAACAGTTTCAATAATGACCTTTCTTTTCAAAAACACCTTTACATGATAAGATGGGAAAAAGACCTAAAACTCAATTTCCAATCCGACCAATGGGAGAATGCTGTTCTTTTTTCCCAAGCCTCTAATATATCTATGCCCTTACAAGAGGCCTACTTCAAAATTCTAACCAGATGGTATTACACTCCAATCAGGTTACATCATATAAAGCCCAGCAACTCTCCCCTTTGTTGGAGGGAGTGCGGCCTTAGGGGAGATCTTTTACATCTCTTTTGGAGCTGCACGAAAATCCGTAATCTATGGGCTCAGATCTCTTCTTTGGTTGATGATCTTTTAGGTAGACCATTAGTATTGACCCCTCAAAGGGCTTTACTATCCTTGGATCTTGAATCATGCAAGTCATTTGAAAGATCTCTGGTGATTCATTTATTTTCAGTTTGTAAGAACGCATTGGCTTTTTATTGGAGAAAGTCACACGTCCCCACTCTGGAGGACTTAGTTGATAAGATGAATCTTCACAGAATATTTGAACTCAGATTTGCCCTTATCAACAATAACTTAATTAAATTCTCTAGGAAGTGGGATATTTGGTCCACTAGGTTCCCTCAACCTTCTTATAATGCTGGAACATCTCAATGTGTGTCATGTTTAGCTCATTAATATGTCTAATTTGCTATTGATAGTAATGTGTGCTTAAATTGTTCAAGTTTATGTACTATCGTATATATTTTTTGACGAACAAATTTCTCCCATCTTTCCTGTTTATCCATTCCTGTTTATACCTTTTTCCCTTCCCCTTCCCTCAGAATTTTCCCTTTACTACGAACATTCTTTTGTCATTACTTTTATGCTACGATTGTTATTCCCCTGTTAAATTGGTTTTTAAAAATAAAAAAAATATGGTAAAACAAAGAGAGTGAGATGCCAGCTCCTTTCATTCAGTCAGTAGCTTCAAACATTTCTGGTATATGAAAAACATGTTTTTCAATGGCAAAAATCAATGAATATTGTAAATGCACAAACAGTAATATCTCCACATTGCAAGGTGCAATTCTGAAATTTTTTGCTTTTTCCTGCTAATCCTAGCAGGATAAAGAAGATTCAAAGAGAGTGAGATGCCAGCTCCTTTCATTCAGTCAGTAGCTTCAAACATTTCTGGTATATGAAAAACATGTTTTTCAATGGCAAAAATCAATGAATATTGTAAATGCACAAACAGTAATATCTCCACATTGCAAGGTGCAATCCTGAAATTTTTTGCTTTTTCCTGCTAATCCTAGCAGGATAAAGAAGATTCAAAGAGAGTGAGATGCCAGCTCCTTTCATTCAGTCAGTAGCTTCAAACATTTCTGGTATATGAAAAACATGTTTTTCAATGGCAAAAATCAATGAATATTGTAAATGCACAAACAGTAATATCTCCACATTGCAAGGTGCAATTCTGAAATTTTTTGCTTTTTCCTGCTAATCCTAGCAGGATAAAGAAGATTCAAAGAGAGTGAGATGCCAGCTCCTTTCATTCAGTCAGTAGCTTCAAACATTTCTGGTATATGAAAAACGTTTTTCAATGGCAAAAATCAATGAATATTGTAAATGCACAAACAGTAATATCTCCACATTGCAAGGTGCAATTCTGAAATTTTTTGCTTTTTCCTGCTAATCCTAGCATGATAAAGAAGATTCAAAGAGAGTGAGATGCCAGCTCCTTTCATTCAGTCAGTAGCTTCAAACATTTCTGGACGTTTTTCAATGGCAAAAATCAATGAATATTGTAAATGCACAAACAGTAATATCTCCACATTGCAAGGTGCAATTCTGAAATTTTTTGCTTTTTCCTGCTAATCCTAGCATGATAAAGAAGATTCAAAGAGAGTGAGATGCCAGCTCCTTTCATTCAGTCAGTAGCTTCAAACATTTCTGGATGTTTTTCAATGGCAAAAATCAATGAATATTGTAAATGCACAAACAGTAATATCTCCACATTGCAAGGTGCAATTCTGAAATTTTTTGCTTTTTCCTGCTAATCCTAGCAGGATAAAGAAGATTCAAAGAGAGTGAGATGCCAGCTCCTTTCATTCAGTCAGTAGCTTCAAACATTTCTGGTATATGAAAAACATGTTTTTCAATGGCAAAAATCAATGAATATTGTAAATGCACAAACAGTAATATCTCCACATTGCAAGGTGCAATTCTGAAATTTTTTGCTTTTTCCTGTTAATCCTAGCAGGATAAAGAAGATTCAAAGAGAGTGAGATGCCAGCTCCTTTCATTCAGTCAGTAGCTTCAAACATTTCTGGTATATGAATAACATGATGTTTTTCAATGGCAAAAATCAATGAATATTGTAAATGCACAAACAGTAATATCTCCACATTGCAAGGTGCAATTCTGAAATTTTTTGCTTTTTCCTGCTAATCCTAGCATGATAAAGAAGATTCAAAGAGAGTGAGATGCCAGCTCCTTTCATTCAGTCAGTAGCTTCAAACATTTCTGGACGTTTTTCAATGGCAAAAATCAATGAATAATGTAAATGCACAAACAGTAATATCTCCACATTGCAAGGTGCAATTCTGAAATTTTTTGCTTTTTCCTGCTAATCCTAGCATGATAAAGAAGATTCAAAGAGAGTGAGATGCCAGCTCCTTTCATTCAGTCAGTAGCTTCAAACATTTCTGGATGTTTTTCAATGGCAAAAATCAATGAATATTGTAAATGCACAAACAGTAATATCTCCACATTGCAAGGTGCAATTCTGAAATTTTTTGCTTTTTCCTGCTAATCCTAGCATGATAAAGAAGATTCAAAGAGAGTGAGATGCCAGCTCCTTTCATTCAGTCAGTAGCTTCAAACATTTCTGGTATATGAAAAACGTTTTTCAATGGCAAAAATCAATGAATATTGTAAATGCACAAACAGTAATATCTCCACATTGCAAGGTGCAATTCTGAAATTTTTTGCTTTTTCCTGCTAATCCTAGCATGATAAAGAAGATTCAAAGAGAGTGAGATGCCAGCTCCTTTCATTCAGTCAGTAGCTTCAAACATTTCTGGACGTTTTTCAATGGCAAAAATCAATGAATATTGTAAATGCACAAACAGTAATATCTCCACATTGCAAGGTGCAATTCTGAAATTTTTTGCTTTTTCCTGCTAATCCTAGCAGGATAAAGAAGATTCAAAGAGAGTGAGATGCCAGCTCCTTTCATTCAGTCAGTAGCTTCAAACATTCCTGGTATATGAAAAACATGTTTTTCAATGGCAAAAATCAATGAATATTGTAAATGCACAAACAGTAATATCTCCACATTGCAAGGTGCAATTCTGAAATTTTTTGCTTTTTCCTGCTAATCCTAGCAGGATAAAGAAGATTCAAAGAGAGTGAGATGCCAGCTCCTTTCATTCAGTCAGTAGCTTCAAACATTTCTGGTATATGAAAAACATGTTTTTCAATGGCAAAAATCAATGAATATTGTAAATGCACAAACAGTAATATCTCCACATTGCAAGGTGCAATTCTGAAATTTTTTGCTTTTTCCTGTTAATCCTAGCATGATAAAGAAGATTCAAAGAGAGTGAGATGCCAGCTCCTTTCATTCAGTCAGTAGCTTCAAACATTTCTGGTATATGAAAAACATGTTTTTCAATGGCAAAAATCAATGAATATTGTAAATGCACAAACAGTAATATCTCCACATTGCAAGGTGCAATTCTGAAATTTTTTGCTTTTTCCTGCTAATCCTAGCATGATAAAGAAGATTCAAAGAGAGTGAGATGCCAGCTCCTTTCATTCAGTCAGTAGCTTCAAACATTTCTGGACGTTTTTCAATGGCAAAAATCAATGAATATTGTAAATGCACAAACAGTAATATCTCCACATTGCAAGGTGCAATTCTGAAATTTTTTGCTTTTTCCTGCTAATCCTAGCATGATAAAGAAGATTCAAAGAGAGTGAGATGCCAGCTCCTTTCATTCAGTCAGTAGCTTCAAACATTTCTGGATGTTTTTCAATGGCAAAAATCAATGAATATTGTAAATGCACAAACAGTAATATCTCCACATTGCAAGGTGCAATTCTGAAATTTTTTGCTTTTTCCTGCTAATCCTAGCAGGATAAAGAAGATTCAAAGAGAGTGAGATGCCAGCTCCTTTCATTCAGTCAGTAGCTTCAAACATTTCTGGTATATGAAAAACATGTTTTTCAATGGCAAAAATCAATGAATATTGTAAATGCACAAACAGTAATATCTCCACATTGCAAGGTGCAATTCTGAAATTTTTTGCTTTTTCCTGCTAATCCTAGCAGGATAAAAAAGATTCAAAGAGAGTGAGATGCCAGCTCCTTTCATTCAGTCAGTAGCTTCAAACATTTCTGGTATATGAAAAACATGTTTTTCAATGGCAAAAATCAATGAATATTGTAAATGCACAAACAGTAATATCTCCACATTGCAAGGTGCAATTCTGAAATTTTTTGCTTTTTCCTGCTAATCCTAGCAGGATAAAGAAGATTCAAAGAGAGTGAGATGCCAGCTCCTTTCATTCAGTCAGTAGCTTCAAACATTTCTGGTATATGAAAAACATGTTTTTCAATGGCAAAAATCAATGAATATTGTAAATGCACAAACAGTAATATCTCCACATTGCAAGGTGCAATTCTGAAATTTTTTGCTTTTTCCTGCTAATCCTAGCATGATAAAGAAGATTCAAAGAGAGTGAGATGCCAGCTCCTTTCATTCAGTCAGTAGCTTCAAACATTTCTGGTATATGAAAAACGTTTTTCAATGGCAAAAATCAATGAATATTGTAAATGCACAAACAGTAATATCTCCACATTGCAAGGTGCAATTCTGAAATTTTTTGCTTTTTCCTGCTAATCCTAGCATGATAAAGAAGATTCAAAGAGAGTGAGATGCCAGCTCCTTTCATTCAGTCAGTAGCTTCAAACATTTCTGGTATGTGAAAAACATGTTTTTCAATGGCAAAAATCAATGAATATTGTAAATGCACAAACAGTAATATTTCCACATTGCAAGGTGCAATTCTGAAATTTTTTGCTTTTTCCTGCTAATCCTAGCATGATAAAGAAGATTCAAAGAGAGTGAGATGCCAGCTCCTTTCATTCAGTCAGTAGCTTCAAACATTTCTGGACGTTTTTCAATGGCAAAAATCAATGAATATTGTAAATGCACAAACAGTAATATCTCCACATTGCAAGGTGCAATTCTGAAATTTTTTGCTTTTTCCTGTTAATCCTAGCATGATAAAGAAGATTCAAAGAGAGTGAGATGCCAGCTCCTTTCATTCAGTCAGTAGCTTCAAACATTTCTGGACGTTTTTCAATGGCAAAAATCAATGAATATTGTAAATGCACAAACATTAATATCTCCACATTGCAAGGTGCAATTCTGAAATTTTTTGCTTTTTCCTGCTAATCCTAGCATGATAAAGAAGATTCAAAGAGAGTGAGATGCCAGCTCCTTTCATTCAGTCAGTAGCTTCAAACATTTCTGGACGTTTTTCAATGGCAAAAATCAATGAATATTGTTTATGCACAAACAGTAATATCTCCACATTGCAAGGTGCAATTCTGAAATTTTTTGCTTTTTCCTGTTAATCCTAGCATGATAAAGAAGATTCAAAGAGAGTGAGATGCCAGCTCCTTTCATTCAGTCAGAAGCTTCAAACATTTCTGGTATATGAAAAACATGTTTTTCAATGGCAAAAATCAATGAATATTGTAAATGCACAAACAGTAATATCTCCACATTGCAAGGTGCAATTCTGAAATTTTTTGCTTTTTCCTGCTAATCCTAGCAGGATAAAGAAGATTCAAAGAGAGTGAGATGCCAGCTCCTTTCATTGTCAGTAGCTTCAAACATTTCTGGTATATGAAAAACATGTTTTTCAATGGCAAAAATCAATGAATATTGTAAATGCACAAACAGTAATATCTCCACATTGCAAGGTGCAATTCTGAAATTTTTTGCTTTTTCCTGCTAATCCTAGCATGATAAAAAAGATTCAAAGAGAGTGAGATGCCAGCTCCTTTCATTCAGTCAGTAGCTTCAAACATTTCTGGACATTTTTCAATGGCAAAAATCAATGAATATTGTAAATGCACAAACAGTAATATCTCCACATTGCAAGGTGCAATTCTGAAATTTTTTGCTTTTTCCTGTTAATCCTAGCATGATAAAGAAGATTCAAAGAGAGTGAGATGCCAGCTCCTTTCATTCAGTCAGTAGCTTCAAACATTTCTGGTATATGAAAAACATGTTTTTCAATGGCAAAAATCAATGAATATTGTAAATGCACAAACAGTAATATCTCCACATTGCAAGGTGCAATTCTGAAATTTTTTGCTTTTTCCTGCTAATCCTAGCATGATAAAGAAGATTCAAAGAGAGTGAGATGCCAGCTCCTTTCATTCAGTCAGTAGCTTCAAACATTTCTGGACGTTTTTCAATGGCAAAAATCAATGAATATTGTAAATGCACAAACAGTAATATCTCCACATTGCAAGGTGCAATTCTGAAATTTTTTGCTTTTTCCTGCTAATCCTAGCATGATAAAGAAGATTCAAAGAGAGTGAGATGCCAGCTCCTTTCATTCAGTCAGTAGCTTCAAACATTTCTGGATGTTTTTCAATGGCAAAAATCAATGAATATTGTAAATGCACAAACAGTAATATCTCCACATTGCAAGGTGCAATTCTGAAATTTTTTGCTTTTTCCTGCTAATCCTAGCAGGATAAAGAAGATTCAAAGAGAGTGAGATGCCAGCTCCTTTCATTCAGTCAGTAGCTTCCAACATTTCTGGTATATGAAAAACATGTTTTTCAATGGCAAAAATCAATGAATATTGTAAATGCACAAACAGTAATATCTCCACATTGCAAGGTGCAATTCTGAAATTTTTTGCTTTTTCCTGCTAATCCTAGCAGGATAAAGAAGATTCAAAGAGAGTGAGATGCCAGCTCCTTTCATTCAGTCAGTAGCTTCAAACATTTCTGGTATATGAAAAACATGTTTTTCAATGGCAAAAATCAATGAATATTGTAAATGCACAAACAGTAATATCTCCACATTGCAAGGTGCAATTCTGAAATTTTTTGCTTTTTCCTGTTAATCCTAGCAGGATAAAGAAGATTCAAAGAGAGTGAGATGCCAGCTCCTTTCATTCAGTCAGTAGCTTCAAACATTTCTGGTATATGAATAACATGATGTTTTTCAATGGCAAAAATCAATGAATATTGTAAATGCACAAACAGTAATATCTCCACATTGCAAGGTGCAATTCTGAAATTTTTTGCTTTTTCCTGCTAATCCTAGCATGATAAAGAAGATTCAAAGAGAGTGAGATGCCAGCTCCTTTCATTCAGTCAGTAGCTTCAAACATTTCTGGACGTTTTTCAATGGCAAAAATCAATGAATAATGTAAATGCACAAACAGTAATATCTCCACATTGCAAGGTGCAATTCTGAAATTTTTTGCTTTTTCCTGCTAATCCTAGCATGATAAAGAAGATTCAAAGAGAGTGAGATGCCAGCTCCTTTCATTCAGTCAGTAGCTTCAAACATTTCTGGTATATGAAAAACGTTTTTCAATGGCAAAAATCAATGAATATTGTAAATGCACAAACAGTAATATCTCCACATTGCAAGGTGCAATTCTGAAATTTTTTGCTTTTTCCTGCTAATCCTAGCAGGATAAAGAAGATTCAAAGAGAGTGAGATGCCAGCTCCTTTCATTCAGTCAGTAGCTTCAAACATTCCTGGTATATGAAAAACATGTTTTTCAATGGCAAAAATCAATGAATATTGTAAATGCACAAACAGTAATATCTCCACATTGCAAGGTGCAATTCTGAAATTTTTTGCTTTTTCCTGCTAATCCTAGCAGGATAAAGAAAATTCAAAGAGAGTGAGATGCCAGCTCCTTTCATTCAGTCAGTAGCTTCAAACATTTCTGGTATATGAAAAACATGTTTTTCAATGGCAAAAATCAATGAATATTGTAAATGCACAAACAGTAATATCTCCACATTGCAAGGTGCAATTCTGAAATTTTTTGCTTTTTCCTGTTAATCCTAGCATGATAAAGAAGATTCAAAGAGAGTGAGATGCCAGCTCCTTTCATTCAGTCAGTAGCTTCAAACATTTCTGGTATATGAAAAACATGTTTTTCAATGGCAAAAATCAATGAATATTGTAAATGCACAAACAGTAATATCTCCACATTGCAAGGTGCAATTCTGAAATTTTTTGCTTTTTCCTGCTAATCCTAGCATGATAAAGAAGATTCAAAGAGAGTGAGATGCCAGCTCCTTTCATTCAGTCAGTAGCTTCAAACATTTCTGGACGTTTTTCAATGGCAAAAATCAATGAATATTGTAAATGCACAAACAGTAATATCTCCACATTGCAAGGTGCAATTCTGAAATTTTTTGCTTTTTCCTGCTAATCCTAGCATGATAAAGAAGATTCAAAGAGAGTGAGATGCCAGCTCCTTTCATTCAGTCAGTAGCTTCAAACATTTCTGGATGTTTTTCAATGGCAAAAATCAATGAATATTGTAAATGCACAAACAGTAATATCTCCACATTGCAAGGTGCAATTCTGAAATTTTTTGCTTTTTCCTGCTAATCCTAGCAGGATAAAGAAGATTCAAAGAGAGTGAGATGCCAGCTCCTTTCATTCAGTCAGTAGCTTCAAACATTTCTGGTATATGAAAAACATGTTTTTCAATGGCAAAAATCAATGAATATTGTAAATGCACAAACAGTAATATCTCCACATTGCAAGGTGCAATTCTGAAATTTTTTGCTTTTTCCTGCTAATCCTAGCAGGATAAAGAAGATTCAAAGAGAGTGAGATGCCAGCTCCTTTCATTCAGTCAGTAGCTTCAAACATTTCTGGTATATGAAAAACATGTTTTTCAATGGCAAAAATCAATGAATATTGTAAATGCACAAACAGTAATATCTCCACATTGCAAGGTGCAATTCTGAAATTTTTTGCTTTTTCCTGCTAATCCTAGCAGGATAAAGAAGATTCAAAGAGAGTGAGATGCCAGCTCCTTTCATTCAGTCAGTAGCTTCAAACATTTCTGGTATATGAAAAACATGTTTTTCAATGGCAAAAATCAATGAATATTGTAAATGCACAAACAGTAATATCTCCACATTGCAAGGTGCAATTCTGAAATTTTTTGCTTTTTCCTGCTAATCCTAGCATGATAAAGAAGATTCAAAGAGAGTGAGATGCCAGCTCCTTTCATTCAGTCAGTAGCTTCAAACATTTCTGGTATATGAAAAACGTTTTTCAATGGCAAAAATCAATGAATATTGTAAATGCACAAACAGTAATATCTCCACATTGCAAGGTGCAATTCTGAAATTTTTTGCTTTTTCCTGCTAATCCTAGCATGATAAAGAAGATTCAAAGAGAGTGAGATGCCAGCTCCTTTCATTCAGTCAGTAGCTTCAAACATTTCTGGTATGTGAAAAACATGTTTTTCAATGGCAAAAATCAATGAATATTGTAAATGCACAAACAGTAATATTTCCACATTGCAAGGTGCAATTCTGAAATTTTTTGCTTTTTCCTGCTAATCCTAGCATGATAAAGAAGATTCAAAGAGAGTGAGATGCCAGCTCCTTTCATTCAGTCAGTAGCTTCAAACATTTCTGGACGTTTTTCAATGGCAAAAATCAATGAATATTGTAAATGCACAAACAGTAATATCTCCACATTGCAAGGTGCAATTCTGAAATTTTTTGCTTTTTCCTGTTAATCCTAGCATGATAAAGAAGATTCAAAGAGAGTGAGATGCCAGCTCCTTTCATTCAGTCAGTAGCTTCAAACATTTCTGGACGTTTTTCAATGGCAAAAATCAATGAATATTGTAAATGCACAAACATTAATATCTCCACATTGCAAGGTGCAATTCTGAAATTTTTTGCTTTTTCCTGCTAATCCTAGCATGATAAAGAAGATTCAAAGAGAGTGAGATGCCAGCTCCTTTCATTCAGTCAGTAGCTTCAAACATTTCTGGACGTTTTTCAATGGCAAAAATCAATGAATATTGTTTATGCACAAACAGTAATATCTCCACATTGCAAGGTGCAATTCTGAAATTTTTTGCTTTTTCCTGTTAATCCTAGCATGATAAAGAAGATTCAAAGAGAGTGAGATGCCAGCTCCTTTCATTCAGTCAGAAGCTTCAAACATTTCTGGTATATGAAAAACATGTTTTTCAATGGCAAAAATCAATGAATATTGTAAATGCACAAACAGTAATATCTCCACATTGCAAGGTGCAATTCTGAAATTTTTTGCTTTTTCCTGCTAATCCTAGCAGGATAAAGAAGATTCAAAGAGAGTGAGATGCCAGCTCCTTTCATTGTCAGTAGCTTCAAACATTTCTGGTATATGAAAAACATGTTTTTCAATGGCAAAAATCAATGAATATTGTAAATGCACAAACAGTAATATCTCCACATTGCAAGGTGCAATTCTGAAATTTTTTGCTTTTTCCTGCTAATCCTAGCATGATAAAAAAGATTCAAAGAGAGTGAGATGCCAGCTCCTTTCATTCAGTCAGTAGCTTCAAACATTTCTGGACATTTTTCAATGGCAAAAATCAATGAATATTGTAAATGCACAAACAGTAATATCTCCACATTGCAAGGTGCAATTCTGAAATTTTTTGCTTTTTCCTGTTAATCCTAGCATGATAAAGAAGATTCAAAGAGAGTGAGATGCCAGCTCCTTTCATTCAGTCAGTAGCTTCAAACATTTCTGGTATATGAAAAACATGTTTTTCAATGGCAAAAATCAATGAATATTGTAAATGCACAAACAGTAATATCTCCACATTGCAAGGTGCAATTCTGAAATTTTTTGCTTTTTCCTGCTAATCCTAGCATGATAAAGAAGATTCAAAGAGAGTGAGATGCCAGCTCCTTTCATTCAGTCAGTAGCTTCAAACATTTCTGGACGTTTTTCAATGGCAAAAATCAATGAATATTGTAAATGCACAAACAGTAATATCTCCACATTGCAAGGTGCAATTCTGAAATTTTTTGCTTTTTCCTGCTAATCCTAGCATGATAAAGAAGATTCAAAGAGAGTGAGATGCCAGCTCCTTTCATTCAGTCAGTAGCTTCAAACATTTCTGGATGTTTTTCAATGGCAAAAATCAATGAATATTGTAAATGCACAAACAGTAATATCTCCACATTGCAAGGTGCAATTCTGAAATTTTTTGCTTTTTCCTGCTAATCCTAGCAGGATAAAGAAGATTCAAAGAGAGTGAGATGCCAGCTCCTTTCATTCAGTCAGTAGCTTCCAACATTTCTGGTATATGAAAAACATGTTTTTCAATGGCAAAAATCAATGAATATTGTAAATGCACAAACAGTAATATCTCCACATTGCAAGGTGCAATTCTGAAATTTTTTGCTTTTTCCTGCTAATCCTAGCAGTATAAAGAAGATTCAAAGAGAGTGAGATGCCAGCTCCTTTCATTCAGTCAGTAGCTTCAAACATTTCTGGTATATGAAAAACATGTTTTTCAATGGCAAAAATCAATGAATATTGTAAATTCACAAACAGTAATATCTCCACATTGCAAGGTGCAATTCTGAAATTTTTTGCTTTTTCCTGCTAATCCTAGCAGGATAAAGAAGATTCAAAGAGAGTGAGATGCCAGCTCCTTTCATTCAGTCAGTAGCTTCAAACATTTCTGGTATATGAAAAACATGTTTTTCAATGGCAAAAATCAATGAATATTGTAAATGCACAAACAGTAATATCTCCACATTGCAAGGTGCAATTCTGAAATTTTTTGCTTTTTCCTGCTAATCCTAGCAGGATAAAGAAGATTCAAAGAGAGTGAGATGCCAGCTCCTTTCATTCAGTCAGTAGCTTCAAACATTTCTGGTATATGAAAAACATGTTTTTCAATGGCAAAAATCAATGAATATTGTAAATGCACAAACAGTAATATCTCCACATTGCAAGGTGCAATTCTGAAATTTTTTGCTTTTTCCTGCTAATCCTAGCAGGATAAAGAAGATTCAAAGAGAGTGAGATGCCAGCTCCTTTCATTCAGTCAGTAGCTTCAAACATTTCTGGTATATGAAAAACATGTTTTTCAATGGCAAAAATCAATGAATATTGTAAATGCACAAACAGTAATATCTCCACATTGCAAGGTGCAATTCTGAAATTTTTTGCTTTTTCCTGCTAATCCTAGCAGGATAAAGAAGATTCAAAGAGAGTGAGATGCCAGCTCCTTTCATTCAGTCAGTAGCTTCAAACATTTCTGGACGTTTTTCAATGGCAAAAATCAATGAATATTGTAAATGCACAAACAGTAATATCTCCACATTGCAAGGTGCAATTCTGAAATTTTTTGCTTTTTCCTGCTAATCCTAGCAGGATAAAGAAGATTCAAAGAGAGTGAGATGCCAGCTCCTTTCATTCAGTCAGTAGCTTCAAACATTCCTGGTATATGAAAAACATGTTTTTCAATGGCAAAAATCAATGAATATTGTAAATGCACAAACAGTAATATCTCCACATTGCAAGGTGCAATTCTGAAATTTTTTGCTTTTTCCTGCTAATCCTAGCATGATAAAGAAGATTCAAAGAGAGTGAGATGCCAGCTCCTTTCATTCAGTCAGTAGCTTCAAACATTTCTGGTATATGAAAAACATGTTTTTCAATTGCAAAAATCAATGAATATTGTAAATGCACAAACAGTAATATCTCCACATTGCAAGGTGCAATTCTGAAATTTTTTGCTTTTTCCTGTTAATCCTAGCATGATAAAGAAGATTCAAAGAGAGTGAGATGCCAGCTCCTTTCATTCAGTCAGTAGCTTCAAACATTTCTGGACGTTTTTCAATTGCAAAAATCAATGAATATTGTAAATGCACAAACAGTAATATCTCCACATTGCAAGGTGCAATTCTGAAATTTTTTGCTTTTTCCTGTTAATCCTAGCATGATAAAGAAGTTTCAAAGAGAGTGAGATGCCAGCTCCTTTCATTCAGTCAGTAGCTTCAAACATTTCTGGTATATGAAAAACATGTTTTTCAATGGCAAAAATCAATGAATATTGTAAATGCACAAACAGTAATATCTCCACATTGCAAGGTGCAATTCTGAAATTTTTTGCTTTTTCCTGCTAATCCTAGCATGATAAAGAAGATTCAAAGAGAGTGAGATGCCAGCTCCTTTCATTCAGTCAGTAGCTTCAAACATTTCTGGACGTTTTTCAATGGCAAAAATCAATGAATATTGTAAATGCACAAACAGTAATATCTCCACATTGCAAGGTGCAATTCTGAAATTTTTTGCTTTTTCCTGTTAATCCTAGCAGGATAAAGAAGATTCAAAGAGAGTGAGATGCCAGCTCCTTTCATTCAGTCAGTAGCTTCAAACATTTCTGGTATATGAATAACATGATGTTTTTCAATGGCAAAAATCAATGAATATTGTAAATGCACAAACAGTAATATCTCCACATTGCAAGGTGCAATTCTGAAATTTTTTGCTTTTTCCTGCTAATCCTAGCATGATAAAGAAGATTCAAAGAGAGTGAGATGCCAGCTCCTTTCATTCAGTCAGTAGCTTCAAACATTTCTGGACGTTTTTCAATGGCAAAAATCAATGAATATTGTAAATGCACAAACAGTAATATCTCCACATTGCAAGGTGCAATTCTGAAATTTTTTGCTTTTTCCTGCTAATCCTAGCATGATAAAGAAGATTCAAAGAGAGTGAGATGCCAGCTCCTTTCATTCAGTCAGTAGCTTCAAACATTTCTGGACGTTTTTCAATGGCAAAAATCAATGAATATTGTAAATGCACAAACAGTAATATCTCCACATTGCAAGGTGCAATTCTGAAATTTTTTGCTTTTT
>NW_027370782.1:0-33409 GCF_046119375.1 Phyllobates terribilis
ATTTCAGAATTGCACCGTGCAATGTGGAGATATTACTGTTTGTGCATTTACAATATTCATTGATTTTTGCCATTGAAAAACATGTTTTTCATATACCAGAAATGTTTGAAGCTACTGACTGAATGAAAGGAGCTGGCATCTCACTCTCTTTGAATCTTCTTTATCATGCTAGGATTAGCAGGAAAAAGCAAAAAATTTCAGAATTGCACCTTGCAATGTGGAGATATTACTGTTTGTGCATTTACAATATTCATTGATTTTTGCCATTGAAAAACATGTTTTTCATATACCAGAAATGTTTGAAGCTACTGACTGAATGAAAGGAGCTGGCATCTCACTCTCTTTGAATCTTCTTTATCATGCTAGGATTAACAGGAAAAAGCTAAAAATTTCAGAATTGCACCGTGCAATGTGGAGATATTACTGTTTGTGCATTTACAATATTCATTGATTTTTGCCATTGAAAAACATGTTTTTCATATACCAGAAATGTTTGAAGCTACTGACTGAATGAAAGGAGCTGGCATCTCACTCTCTTTGAATCTTCTTTATCATGCTAGGATTAACAGGAAAAAGCTAAAAATTTCAGAATTGCACCGTGCAATGTGGAGATATTACTGTTTGTGCATTTACAATATTCATTGATTTTTGCCATTGAAAAACATGTTTTTCATATACCAGAAATGTTTGAAGCTACTGACTGAATGAAAGGAGCTGGCATCTCACTCTCTTTGAATCTTCTTTATCATGCTAGGATTAACAGGAAAAAGCTAAAAATTTCAGAATTGCACCGTGCAATGTGGAGATATTACTGTTTGTGCATTTACAATATTCATTGATTTTTGCCATTGAAAAACATGTTTTTCATATACCAGAAATGTTTGAAGCTACTGACTGAATGAAAGGAGCTGGCATCTCACTCTCTTTGAATCTTCTTTATCATGCTAGGATTAGCAGGAAAAAGCAAAAAATTTCAGAATTGCACCTTGCAATGTGGAGATATTACTGTTTGTGCATTTACAATATTCATTGATTTTTGCCATTGAAAAACATGTTTTTCATATACCAGAAATGTTTCAAGCTACTGACTGAATGAAAGGAGCTGGCATCTCACTCTCTTTGAATCTTCTTTATCATGCTAGGATTAACAGGAAAAAGCTAAAAATTTCAGAATTGCACCGTGCAATGTGGAGATATTACTGTTTGTGCATTTACAATATTCATTGATTTCTGCCATTGAAAAACATGTTTTTCATATACCAGAAATGTTTGAAGCTACTGACTGAATGAAAGGAGCTGGCATCTCACTCTCTTTGAATCTTCTTTATCATGCTAGGATTAGCAGGAAAAAGCAAAAAATTTCAGAATTGCACCTTGCAATGTGGAGATATTACTGTTTGTGCATTTACAATATTCATTGATTTTTGCCATTGAAAAACATGTTTTTCATATACCAGAAATGTTTGAAGCTACTGACTGAATGAAAGGAGCTGGCATCTCACTCTCTTTGAATCTTCTTTATCATGCTAGGATTAACAGGAAAAAGCTAAAAATTTCAGAATTGCACGGTGCAATGTGGAGATATTACTGTTTGTGCATTTACAATATTCATTGATTTCTGCCATTGAAAAACATGTTTTTCATATACCAGAAATGTTTGAAGCTACTGACTGAATGAAAGGAGCTGGCATCTCACTCTCTTTGAATCTTCTTTATCATGCTAGGATTAGCAGGAAAAAGCAAAAAATTTCAGAATTGCACCTTGCAATGTGGAGATATTACTGTTTGTGCATTTACAATATTCATTGATTTTTGCCATTGAAAAACATGTTTTTCATATACCAGAAATGTTTGAAGCTACTGACTGAATGAAAGGAGCTGGCATCTCACTCTCTTTGAATCTTCTTTATCATGCTAGGATTAACAGGAAAAAGCAAAAAATTTCAGAATTGCACCTTGCAATGTGGAGATATTACTGTTTGTGCATTTACAATATTCATTGATTTTTGCCATTGAAAAACATGTTTTTCATATACCAGAAATGTTTGAAGCTACTGACTGAATGAAAGGAGCTGGCATCTCACTCTCTTTGAATCTTCTTTATCATGCTAGGATTAACAGGAAAAAGCTAAAAATTTCAGAATTGCACCGTGCAATGTGGAGATATTACTGTTTGTGCATTTACAATATTCATTGATTTTTGCCATTGAAAAACATGTTTTTCATATACCAGAAATGTTTGAAGCTACTGACTGAATGAAAGGAGCTGGCATCTCACTCTCTTTGAATCTTCTTTATCATGCTAGGATTAGCAGGAAAAAGCTAAAAATTTCAGAATTGCACCTTGCAATGTGGAGATATTACTGTTTGTGCATTTACAATATTCATTGATTTTTGCCATTGAAAAACATGTTTTTCATATACCAGAAATGTTTGAAGCTACTGACTGAATGAAAGGAGCTGGCATCTCACTCTCTTTGAATCTTCTTTATCATGCTAGGATTAACAGGAAAAAGCTAAAAATTTCAGAATTGCACCGTGCAATGTGGAGATATTACTGTTTGTGCATTTACAATATTCATTGATTTTTGCCATTGAAAAACATGTTTTTCATATACCAGAAATGTTTGAAGCTACTGACTGAATGAAAGGAGCTGGCATCTCACTCTCTTTGAATCTTCTTTATCATGCTAGGATTAGCAGGAAAAAGCAAAAAATTTCAGAATTGCACCTTGCAATGTGGAGATATTACTGTTTGTGCATTTACAATATTCATTGATTTTTGCCATTGAAAAACATGTTTTTCATATACCAGAAATGTTTGAAGCTACTGACTGAATGAAAGGAGCTGGCATCTCACTCTCTTTGAATCTTCTTTATCATGCTAGGATTAACAGGAAAAAGCTAAAAATTTCAGAATTGCACCGTGCAATGTGGAGATATTACTGTTTGTGCATTTACAATATTCATTGATTCTTGCCATTGAAAAACATGTTTTTCATATACCAGAAATGTTTGAAGCTACTGACTGAATGAAAGGAGCTGGCATCTCACTCTCTTTGAATCTTCTTTATCATGCTAGGATTAGCAGGAAAAAGCAAAAAATTTCAGAATTGCACCTTGCAATGTGGAGATATTACTGTTTGTGCATTTACAATATTCATTGATTTTTGCCATTGAAAAACATGTTTTTCATATACCAGAAATGTTTGAAGCTACTGACTGAATGAAAGGAGCTGGCATCTCACTCTCTTTGAATCTTCTTTATCATGCTAGGATTAACAGGAAAAAGCAAAAAATTTCAGAATTGCACCTTGCAATGTGGAGATATTACTGTTTGTGCATTTACAATATTCATTGATTTTTGCCATTGAAAACATGTTTTTCATATACCAGAAATGTTTGAAGCTACTGACTGAATGAAAGGAGCTGGCATCTCACTCTCTTTGAATCTTCTTTATCATGCTAGGATTAACAGGAAAAAGCTAAAAATTTCAGAATTGCACCGTGCAATGTGGAGATATTACTGTTTGTGCATTTACAGTATTCATTGATTTTTGCCATTGAAAAACATGTTTTTCATATACCAGAAATGTTTGAAGCTACTGACTGAATGAAAGGAGCTGGCATCTCACTCTCTTTGAATCTTCTTTATCATGCTAGGATTAGCAGGAAAAAGCAAAAATTTCAGAATTGCACCTTGCAATGTGGAGATATTACTGTTTGTGCATTTACAATATTCATTGATTTTTGCCTTTGAAAAACATGTTTTTCATATACCAGAAATGTTTGAAGCTACTGACTGAATGAAAGGAGCTGGCATCTCACTCTCTTTGAATCTTCTTTATCATGTTAACAGGAAAAAGCTAAAAATTTCAGAATTGCACCGTGCAATGTGGAGATATTACTGTTTGTGCATTTACAATATTCATTGATTTTTTGCCATTGAAAAACATGTTTTTCATATACCAGAAATGTTTGAAGCTACTGACTGAATGAAAGGAGCTGGCATCTCACTCTCTTTGAATCTTCTTTATCATGCTAGGATTAGCAGGAAAAAGCAAAAAATTTCAGAATTGCACCTTGCAATGTGGAGATATTACTGTTTGTGCATTTACAATATTCATTGATTTTTGCCATTGAAAAACATGTTTTTCATATACCAGAAATGTTTGAAGCTACTGACTGAATGAAAGGAGCTGGCATCTCACTCTCTTTGAATCTTCTTTATCATGCTAGGATTAACAGGAAAAAGCAAAAAATTTCAGAATTGCACCTTGCAATGTGGAGATATTACTGTTTGTGCATTTACAATATTCATTGATTTTTGCCATTGAAAAACATGTTTTTCATATACCAGAAATGTTTGAAGCTACTGACTGAATGAAAGGAGCTGGCATCTCACTCTCTTTGAATCTTCTTTATCATGCTAGGATTAACAGGAAAAAGCTAAAAATTTCAGAATTGCACCGTGCAATGTGGAGATATTACTGTTTGTGCATTTACAATATTCATTGATTTTTGCCATTGAAAAACATGTTTTCATATACCAGAAATGTTTGAAGCTACTGACTGAATGAAAGGAGCTGGCATCTCACTCTCTTTGAATCTTCTTTATCATGCTAGGATTAGCAGGAAAAAAGCAAAAAATTTCAGAATTGCACCTTGCAATGTGGAGATATTACTGTTTGTGCATTTACAATATTCATTGATTTTTGCCATTGAAAAACATGTTTTTCATATACCAGAAATGTTTGAAGCTACTGACTGAATGAAAGGAGCTGGCATCTCACTCTCTTTGAATCTTCTTTATCATGCTAGGATTAACAGGAAAAAGCTAAAAATTTCAGAATTGCACCGTGCAATGTGGAGATATTTACTGTTTGTGCATTTACAATATTCATTGATTTCTGCCATTGAAAAACATGTTTTTCATATACCAGAAATGTTTGAAGCTACTGACTGAATGAAAGGAGCTGGCATCTCACTCTCTTTGAATCTTCTTTATCATGCTAGGATTAGCAGGAAAAAGCAAAAAATTTCAGAATTGCACCTTGCAATGTGGAGATATTACTGTTTGTGCATTTACAATATTCATTGATTTTTGCCATTGAAAAACATGTTTTTCATATACCAGAAATGTTTGAAGCTACTGACTGAATGAAAGGAGCTGGCATCTCACTCTCTTTGAATCTTCTTTATCATGCTAGGATTAACAGGAAAAAGCAAAAAATTTCAGAATTGCACCTTGCAATGTGGAGATATTACTGTTTGTGCATTTACAATATTCATTGATTTTTGCCATTGAAAAACATGTTTTTCATATACCAGAAATGTTTGAAGCTACTGACTGAATGAAAGGAGCTGGCATCTCACTCTCTTTGAATCTTCTTTATCATGCTAGGATTAACAGGAAAAAGCTAAAAATTTCAGAATTGCACCGTGCAATGTGGAGATATTACTGTTTGTGCATTTACAATATTCATTGATTTTTGCCATTGAAAAACATGTTTTTCATATACCAGAAATGTTTGAAGCTACTGACTGAATGAAAGGAGCTGGCATCTCACTCTCTTTGAATCTTCTTTATCATGCTAGGATTAGCAGGAAAAAGCAAAAAAATTTCAGAATTGCACCTTGCAATGTGGAGATATTACTGTTTGTGCATTTACAATATTCATTGATTTTTGCCATTGAAAAACATGTTTTTCATATACCAGAAATGTTTGAAGCTACTGACTGAATGAAAGGAGCTGGCATCTCACTCTCTTTGAATCTTCTTTATCATGCTAGGATTAACAGGAAAAAGCTAAAAATTTCAGAATTGCACGGTGCAATGTGGAGATATTACTGTTTGTGCATTTACAATATTCATTGATTTCTGCCATTGAAAAACATGTTTTTCATATACCAGAAATGTTTGAAGCTACTGACTGAATGAAAGGAGCTGGCATCTCACTCTCTTTGAATCTTCTTTATCATGCTAGGATTAGCAGGAAAAAGCAAAAAATTTCAGAATTGCACCTTGCAATGTGGAGATATTACTGTTTGTGCATTTACAATATTCATTGATTTTTGCCATTGAAAAACATGTTTTTCATATACCAGAAATGTTTGAAGCTACTGACTGAATGAAAGGAGCTGGCATCTCACTCTCTTTGAATCTTCTTTATCATGCTAGGATTAACAGGAAAAAGCAAAAAATTTCAGAATTGCACCTTGCAATGTGGAGATATTACAGTTTGTGCATTTACAATATTCATTGATTTTTGCCATTGAAAAACATGTTTTTCATATACCAGAAATGTTTGAAGCTACTGACTGAATGAAAGGAGCTGGCATCTCACTCTCTTTGAATCTTCTTTATCATGCTAGGATTAACAGGAAAAAGCTAAAAATTTCAGAATTGCACCGTGCAATGTGGAGATATTACTGTTTGTGCATTTACAATATTCATTGATTTTTGCCATTGAAAAACATGTTTTTCATATACCAGAAATGTTTGAAGCTACTGACTGAATGAAAGGAGCTGGCATCTCACTCTCTTTGAATCTTCTTTATCATGCTAGGATTAGCAGGAAAAAGCTAAAAATTTCAGAATTGCACCTTGCAATGTGGAGATATTACTGTTTGTGCATTTACAATATTCATTGATTTTTGCCATTGAAAAACATGTTTTTCATATACCAGAAATGTTTGAAGCTACTGACTGAATGAAAGGAGCTGGCATCTCACTCTCTTGAATCTTCTTTATCATGCTAGGATTAACAGGAAAAAGCTAAAAATTTCAGAATTGCACCGTGCAATGTGGAGATATTACTGTTTGTGCATTTACAATATTCATTGATTTTTGCCATTGAAAAACATGTTTTTCATATACCAGAAATGTTTGAAGCTACTGACTGAATGAAAGGAGCTGGCATCTCACTCTCTTTGAATCTTCTTTATCATGCTAGGATTAGCAGGAAAAAGCAAAAAATTTCAGAATTGCACCTTGCAATGTGGAGATATTACTGTTTGTGCATTTACAATATTCATTGATTTTTGCCATTGAAAAACATGTTTTTCATATACCAGAAATGTTTGAAGCTACTGACTGAATGAAAGGAGCTGGCATCTCACTCTCTTTGAATCTTCTTTATCATGCTAGGATTAACAGGAAAAAGCTAAAAATTTCAGAATTGCACCGTGCAATGTGGAGATATTACTGTTTGTGCATTTACAATATTCATTGATTCTTGCCATTGAAAAACATGTTTTTCATATACCAGAAATGTTTGAAGCTACTGACTGAATGAAAGGAGCTGGCATCTCACTCTCTTTGAATCTTCTTTATCATGCTAGGATTAGCAGGAAAAAGCAAAAAATTTCAGAATTGCACCTTGCAATGTGGAGATATTACTGTTTGTGCATTTACAATATTCATTGATTTTTGCCATTGAAAAACATGTTTTTCATATACCAGAAATGTTTGAAGCTACTGACTGAATGAAAGGAGCTGGCATCTCACTCTCTTTGAATCTTCTTTATCATGCTAGGATTAACAGGAAAAAGCAAAAAATTTCAGAATTGCACCTTGCAATGTGGAGATATTACTGTTTGTGCATTTACAATATTCATTGATTTTTGCCATTGAAAAACATGTTTTTCATATACCAGAAATGTTTGAAGCTACTGACTGAATGAAAGGAGCTGGCATCTCACTCTCTTTGAATCTTCTTTATCATGCTAGGATTAACAGGAAAAAGCTAAAAATTTCAGAATTGCACCGTGCAATGTGGAGATATTACTGTTTGTGCATTTACAGTATTCATTGATTTTTGCCATTGAAAAACATGTTTTTCATATACCAGAAATGTTTGAAGCTACTGACTGAATGAAAGGAGCTGGCATCTCACTCTCTTTGAATCTTCTTTATCATGCTAGGATTAGCAGGAAAAAGCAAAAAATTTCAGAATTGCACCTTGCAATGTGGAGATATTACTGTTTGTGCATTTACAATATTCATTGATTTTTGCCTTTGAAAAACATGTTTTTCATATACCAGAAATGTTTGAAGCTACTGACTGAATGAAAGGAGCTGGCATCTCACTCTCTTTGAATCTTCTTTATCATGCTAGGATTAACAGGAAAAAGCTAAAAATTTCAGAATTGCACCGTGCAATGTGGAGATATTACTGTTTGTGCATTTACAATATTCATTGATTTTTGCCATTGAAAAACATGTTTTTCATATACCAGAAATGTTTGAAGCTACTGACTGAATGAAAGGAGCTGGCATCTCACTCTCTTTGAATCTTCTTTATCATGCTAGGATTAGCAGGAAAAAGCAAAAAATTTCAGAATTGCACCTTGCAATGTGGAGATATTACTGTTTGTGCATTTACAATATTCATTGATTTTTGCCATTGAAAAACATGTTTTTCATATACCAGAAATGTTTGAAGCTACTGACTGAATGAAAGGAGCTGGCATCTCACTCTCTTTGAATCTTCTTTATCATGCTAGGATTAACAGGAAAAAGCAAAAAATTTCAGAATTGCACCTTGCAATGTGGAGATATTACTGTTTGTGCATTTACAATATTCATTGATTTTTGCCATTGAAAAACATGTTTTTCATATACCAGAAATGTTTGAAGCTACTGACTGAATGAAAGGAGCTGGCATCTCACTCTCTTTGAATCTTCTTTATCATGCTAGGATTAACAGGAAAAAGCTAAAAATTCAGAATTGCACCGTGCAATGTGGAGATATTACTGTTTGTGCATTTACAATATTCATTGATTTTTGCCATTGAAAAACATGTTTTTCATATACCAGAAATGTTTGAAGCTACTGACTGAATGAAAGGAGCTGGCATCTCACTCTCTTTGAATCTTCTTTATCATGCTAGGATTAGCAGGAAAAAGCAAAAAATTTCAGAATTGCACCTTGCAATGTGGAGATATTACTGTTTGTGCATTTACAATATTCATTGATTTTTGCCATTGAAAAACATGTTTTTCATATACCAGAAATGTTTGAAGCTACTGACTGAATGAAAGGAGCTGGCATCTCACTCTCTTTGAATCTTCTTTATCATGCTAGGATTAACAGGAAAAAGCTAAAAATTTCAGAATTGCACCGTGCAATGTGGAGATATTACTGTTTGTGCATTTACAATATTCATTGATTTTTGCCATTGAAAAACATGTTTTTCATATACCAGAAATGTTTGAAGCTACTGACTGAATGAAAGGAGCTGGCATCTCACTCTCTTTGAATCTTCTTTATCATGCTAGGATTAGCAGGAAAAAGCAAAAAATTTCAGAATTGCACCTTGCAATGTGGAGATATTACTGTTTGTGCATTTACAATATTCATTGATTTTTGCCATTGAAAAACATGTTTTTCATATACCAGAAATGTTTGAAGCTACTGACTGAATGAAAGGAGCTGGCATCTCACTCTCTTTGAATCTTCTTTATCATGCTAGGATTAACAGGAAAAAGCTAAAAATTTCAGAATTGCACCGTGCAATGTGGAGATATTACTGTTTGTGCATTTACAATATTCATTGATTTTTGCCATTGAAAAACATGTTTTTCATATACCAGAAATGTTTGAAGCTACTGACTGAATGAAAGGAGCTGGCATCTCACTCTCTTTGAATCTTCTTTATCATGCTAGGATTAGCAGGAAAAAGCAAAAAATTTCAGAATTGCACCTTGCAATGTGGAGATATTACTGTTTGTGCATTTACAATATTCATTGATTTTTGCCATTGAAAAACATGTTTTTCATATACCAGAAATGTTTGAAGCTACTGACTGAATGAAAGGAGCTGGCATCTCACTCTCTTTGAATCTTCTTTATCATGCTAGGATTAACAGGAAAAAGCTAAAAATTTCAGAATTGCACCGTGCAATGTGGAGATATTACTGTTTGTGCATTTACAATATTCATTGATTTTTGCCATTGAAAAACATGTTTTTCATATACCAGAAATGTTTGAAGCTACTGACTGAATGAAAGGAGCTGGCATCTCACTCTCTTTGAATCTTCTTTATCATGCTAGGATTAGCAGGAAAAAGCAAAAAATTTCAGAATTGCACCTTGCAATGTGGAGATATTACTGTTTGTGCATTTACAATATTCATTGATTTTTGCCATTGAAAAACATGTTTTTCATATACCAGAAATGTTTGAAGCTACTGACTGAATGAAAGGAGCTGGCATCTCACTCTCTTTGAATCTTCTTTATCATGCTAGGATTAACAGGAAAAAGCAAAAAATTTCAGAATTGCACCTTGCAATGTGGAGATATTACTGTTTGTGCATTTACAATATTCATTGATTTTTGCCATTGAAAAACATGTTTTTCATATACCAGAAATGTTTGAAGCTACTGACTGAATGAAAGGAGCTGGCATCTCACTCTCTTTGAATCTTCTTTATCATGCTAGGATTAACAGGAAAAAGCTAAAAATTTCAGAATTGCACCGTGCAATGTGGAGATATTACTGTTTGTGCATTTACAGTATTCATTGATTTTTGCCATTGAAAAACATGTTTTTCATATACCAGAAATGTTTGAAGCTACTGACTGAATGAAAGGAGCTGGCATCTCACTCTCTTTGAATCTTCTTTATCATGCTAGGATTAGCAGGAAAAAGCAAAAAATTTCAGAATTGCACCTTGCAATGTGGAGATATTACTGTTTGTGCATTTACAATATTCATTGATTTTTGCCATTGAAAAACATGTTTTTCATATACCAGAAATGTTTGAAGCTACTGACTGAATGAAAGGAGCTGGCATCTCACTCTCTTTGAATCTTCTTTATCATGCTAGGATTAACAGGAAAAAGCTAAAAATTTCAGAATTGCACCGTGCAATGTGGAGATATTACTGTTTGTGCATTTACAATATTCATTGATTTTTGCCATTGAAAAACATGTTTTTCATATACCAGAAATGTTTGAAGCTACTGACTGAATGAAAGGAGCTGGCATCTCACTCTCTTTGAATCTTCTTTATCATGCTAGGATTAACAGGAAAAAGCTAAAAATTTCAGAATTGCACCGTGCAATGTGGAGATATTACTGTTTGTGCATTTACAATATTCATTGATTTTTGCCATTGAAAAACATGTTTTTCATATACCAGAAATGTTTGAAGCTACTGACTGAATGAAAGGAGCTGGCATCTCACTCTTTGAATCTTCTTTATCATGCTAGGATTAGCAGGAAAAAGCAAAAAATTTCAGAATTGCACCTTGCAATGTGGAGATATTACTGTTTGTGCATTTACAATATTCATTGATTTTTGCCATTGAAAAACATGTTTTTCATATACCAGAAATGTTTGAAGCTACTGACTGAATGAAAGGAGCTGGCATCTCACTCTCTTTGAATCTTCTTTATCATGCTAGGATTAACAGGAAAAAGCTAAAAATTTCAGAATTGCACCGTGCAATGTGGAGATATTACTGTTTGTGCATTTACAATATTCATTGATTTTTGCCATTGAAAAACATGTTTTTCATATACCAGAAATGTTTGAAGCTACTGACTGAATGAAAGGAGCTGGCATCTCACTCTCTTTGAATCTTCTTTATCATGCTAGGATTAGCAGGAAAAAGCAAAAAATTTCAGAATTGCACCTTGCAATGTGGAGATATTACTGTTTGTGCATTTACAATATTCATTGATTTTTGCCATTGAAAAACATGTTTTTCATATACCAGAAATGTTTGAAGCTACTGACTGAATGAAAGGAGCTGGCATCTCACTCTCTTTGAATCTTCTTTATCATGCTAGGATTAACAGGAAAAAGCTAAAAATTTCAGAATTGCACCGTGCAATGTGGAGATATTACTGTTTGTGCATTTACAATATTCATTGATTTTTGCCATTGAAAAACATGTTTTTCATATACCAGAAATGTTTGAAGCTACTGACTGAATGAAAGGAGCTGGCATCTCACTCTCTTTGAATCTTCTTTATCATGCTAGGATTAGCAGGAAAAAGCAAAAATTTCAGAATTGCACCTTGCAATGTGGAGATATTACTGTTTGTGCATTTACAATATTCATTGATTTTTGCCATTGAAAAACATGTTTTTCATATACCAGAAATGTTTGAAGCTACTGACTGAATGAAAGGAGCTGGCATCTCACTCTCTTTGAATCTTCTTTATCATGCTAGGATTAACAGGAAAAAGCAAAAAATTTCAGAATTGCACCTTGCAATGTGGAGATATTACTGTTTGTGCATTTACAATATTCATTGATTTTTGCCATTGAAAAACATGTTTTTCATATACCAGAAATGTTTGAAGCTACTGACTGAATGAAAGGAGCTGGCATCTCACTCTCTTTGAATCTTCTTTATCATGCTAGGATTAACAGGAAAAAGCTAAAAATTTCAGAATTGCACCGTGCAATGTGGAGATATTACTGTTTGTGCATTTACAGTATTCATTGATTTTTGCCATTGAAAAACATGTTTTTCATATACCAGAAATGTTTGAAGCTACTGACTGAATGAAAGGAGCTGGCATCTCACTCTCTTTGAATCTTCTTTATCATGCTAGGATTAGCAGGAAAAAGCAAAAAATTTCAGAATTGCACCTTGCAATGTGGAGATATTACTGTTTGTGCATTTACAATATTCATTGATTTTTGCCATTGAAAAACATGTTTTTCATATACCAGAAATGTTTGAAGCTACTGACTGAATGAAAGGAGCTGGCATCTCACTCTCTTTGAATCTTCTTTATCATGCTAGGATTAACAGGAAAAAGCTAAAAATTTCAGAATTGCACCGTGCAATGTGGAGATATTACTGTTTGTGCATTTACAATATTCATTGATTTTTGCCATTGAAAAACATGTTTTTCATATACCAGAAATGTTTGAAGCTACTGACTGAATGAAAGGAGCTGGCATCTCACTCTCTTTGAATCTTCTTTATCATGCTAGGATTAACAGGAAAAAGCTAAAAATTTCAGAATTGCACCGTGCAATGTGGAGATATTACTGTTTGTGCATTTACAATATTCATTGATTTCTGCCATTGAAAAACATGTTTTTCATATACCAGAAATGTTTGAAGCTACTGACTGAATGAAAGGAGCTGGCATCTCACTCTCTTTGAATCTTCTTTATCATGCTAGGATTAGCAGGAAAAAGCAAAAAATTTCAGAATTGCACCTTGCAATGTGGAGATATTACTGTTTGTGCATTTACAATATTCATTGATTTTTGCCATTGAAAAACATGTTTTTCATATACCAGAAATGTTTGAAGCTACTGACTGAATGAAAGGAGCTGGCATCTCACTCTCTTTGAATCTTCTTTATCATGCTAGGATTAACAGGAAAAAGCAAAAATTTCAGAATTGCACCTTGCAATGTGGAGATATTACTGTTTGTGCATTTACAATATTCATTGATTTTTGCCATTGAAAAACATGTTTTTCATATACCAGAAATGTTTGAAGCTACTGACTGAATGAAAGGAGCTGGCATCTCACTCTCTTTGAATCTTCTTTATCATGCTAGGATTAACAGGAAAAAGCTAAAAATTTCAGAATTGCACCGTGCAATGTGGAGATATTACTGTTTGTGCATTTACAATATTCATTGATTTTTGCCATTGAAAAACATGTTTTTCATATACCAGAAATGTTTGAAGCTACTGACTGAATGAAAGGAGCTGGCATCTCACTCTCTTTGAATCTTCTTTATCATGCTAGGATTAGCAGGAAAAAGCAAAAAATTTCAGAATTGCACCTTGCAATGTGGAGATATTACTGTTTGTGCATTTACAATATTCATTGATTTTTGCCATTGAAAAACATGTTTTTCATATACCAGAAATGTTTGAAGCTACTGACTGAATGAAAGGAGCTGGCATCTCACTCTCTTTGAATCTTCTTTATCATGCTAGGATTAACAGGAAAAAGCTAAAAATTTCAGAATTGCACCGTGCAATGTGGAGATATTACTGTTTGTGCATTTACAATATTCATTGATTTTTGCCATTGAAAAACATGTTTTTCATATACCAGAAATGTTTGAAGCTACTGACTGAATGAAAGGAGCTGGCATCTCACTCTCTTTGAATCTTCTTTATCATGCTAGGATTAGCAGGAAAAAGCAAAAAATTTCAGAATTGCACCTTGCAATGTGGAGATATTACTGTTTGTGCATTTACAATATTCATTGATTTTTGCCATTGAAAAACATGTTTTTCATATACCAGAAATGTTTGAAGCTACTGACTGAATGAAAGGAGCTGGCATCTCACTCTCTTTGAATCTTCTTTATCATGCTAGGATTAACAGGAAAAAGCTAAAAATTTCAGAATTGCACCGTGCAATGTGGAGATATTACTGTTTGTGCATTTACAATATTCATTGATTTCTGCCATTGAAAAACATGTTTTTCATATACCAGAAATGTTTGAAGCTACTGACTGAATGAAAGGAGCTGGCATCTCACTCTCTTTGAATCTTCTTTATCATGCTAGGATTAGCAGGAAAAAGCAAAAAATTTCAGAATTGCACCTTGCAATGTGGAGATATTACTGTTTGTGCATTTACAATATTCATTGATTTTTGCCATTGAAAAACATGTTTTTCATATACCAGAAATGTTTGAAGCTACTGACTGAATGAAAGGAGCTGGCATCTCACTCTCTTTGAATCTTCTTTATCATGCTAGGATTAACAGGAAAAAGCTAAAAATTTCAGAATTGCACCGTGCAATGTGGAGATATTACTGTTTGTGCATTTACAATATTCATTGATTTCTGCCATTGAAAAACATGTTTTTCATATACCAGAAATGTTTGAAGCTACTGACTGAATGAAAGGAGCTGGCATCTCACTCTCTTTGAATCTTCTTTATCATGCTAGGATTAGCAGGAAAAAGCAAAAAATTTCAGAATTGCACCTTGCAATGTGGAGATATTACTCTTTGTGCATTTACAATATTCATTGATTTTTGCCATTGAAAAACATGTTTTTCATATACCAGAAATGTTTGAAGCTACTGACTGAATGAAAGGAGCTGGCATCTCACTCTCTTTGAATCTTCTTTATCATGCTAGGATTAACAGGAAAAAGCAAAAAATTTCAGAATTGCACCTTGCAATGTGGAGATATTACTGTTTGTGCATTTACAATATTCATTGATTTTTGCCATTGAAAAACATGTTTTTCATATACCAGAAATGTTTGAAGCTACTGACTGAATGAAAGGAGCTGGCATCTCACTCTCTTTGAATCTTCTTTATCATGCTAGGATTAACAGGAAAAAGCTAAAAATTTCAGAATTGCACCGTGCAATGTGGAGATATTACTGTTTGTGCATTTACAATATTCATTGATTTTTGCCATTGAAAAACATGTTTTTCATATACCAGAAATGTTTGAAGCTACTGACTGAATGAAAGGAGCTGGCATCTCACTCTCTTTGAATCTTCTTTATCATGCTAGGATTAGCAGGAAAAAGCAAAAAATTTCAGAATTGCACCTTGCAATGTGGAGATATTACTGTTTGTGCATTTACAATATTCATTGATTTTTGCCATTGAAAAACATGTTTTTCATATACCAGAAATGTTTGAAGCTACTGACTGAATGAAAGGAGCTGGCATCTCACTCTCTTTGAATCTTCTTTATCATGCTAGGATTAGCAGGAAAAAGCAAAAAATTTCAGAATTGCACCTTGCAATGTGGAGATATTACTGTTTGTGCATTTACAATATTCATTGATTTTTGCCATTGAAAAACATGTTTTTCATATACCAGAAATGTTTGAAGCTACTGACTGAATGAAAGGAGCTGGCATCTCACTCTCTTTGAATCTTCTTTATCATGCTAGGATTAGCAGGAAAAAGCAAAAAATTTCAGAATTGCACCTTGCAATGTGGAGATATTACTGTTTGTGCATTTACAATATTCATTGATTTTTGCCATTGAAAAACATGTTTTTCATATACCAGAAATGTTTGAAGCTACTGACTGAATGAAAGGAGCTGGGATCTCACTCTCTTTGAATCTTCTTTATCATGGTAGGATTAACAGGAAAAAGCAAAAAATTTCAGAATTGCACCTTGCAATGTGGAGATATTACTGTTTGTGCATTTACAATATTCATTGATTTTTGCCATTGAAAAACATGTTTTTCATATACCAGAAATGTTTGAAGCTACTGACTGAATGAAAGGAGCTGGCATCTCACTCTCTTTGAATCTTCTTTATCATGCTAGGATTAACAGGAAAAAGCTAAAAATTTCAGAATTGCACCGTGCAATGTGGAGATATTACTGTTTGTGCATTTACAGTATTCATTGATTTTTGCCATTGAAAAACATGTTTTTCATATACCAGAAATGTTTGAAGCTACTGACTGAATGAAAGGAGCTGGCATCTCACTCTCTTTGAATCTTCTTTATCATGCTAGGATTAGCAGGAAAAAGCAAAAAATTTCAGAATTGCACCTTGCAATGTGGAGATATTACTGTTTGTGTATTTACAATATTCATTGATTTTTGCCATTGAAAAACATGTTTTTCATATACCAGAAATGTTTGAAGCTACTGACTGAATGAAAGGAGCTGGCATCTCACTCTCTTTGAATCTTCTTTATCATGCTAGGATTAACAGGAAAAAGCTAAAAATTTCAGAATTGCACCGTGCAATGTGGAGATATTACTGTTTGTGCATTTACAATATTCATTGATTTTTGCCATTGAAAAACATGTTTTTCATATACCAGAAATGTTTGAAGCTACTGACTGAATGAAAGGAGCTGGCATCTCACTCTCTTTGAATCTTCTTTATCATGCTAGGATTAGCAGGAAAAAGCAAAAAATTTCAGAATTGCACCTTGCAATGTGGAGATATTACTGTTTGTGCATTTACAATATTCATTGATTTTTGCCATTGAAAAACGTTTTTCATATACCAGAAATGTTTGAAGCTACTGACTGAATGAAAGGAGCTGGCATCTCACTCTCTTTGAATCTTCTTTATCATGCTAGGATTAACAGGAAAAAGCAAAAAATTTCAGAATTGCACCTTGCAATGTGGAGATATTACTGTTTGTGCATTTACAATATTCATTGATTTTTGCCATTGAAAAACGTTTTTCATATACCAGAAATGTTTAAAGCTACTGACTGAATGAAAGGAGCTGGGATCTCACTCTCTTTGAATCTTCTTTATCATGCTAGGATTAACAGGAAAAAGCAAAAAATTTCAGAATTGCACCTTGCAATGTGGAGATATTACTGTTTGTGCATTTACAATATTCATTGATTTTTGCCATTGAAAAACATGTTTTTCATATACCAGAAATGTTTGAAGCTACTGACTGAATGAAAGGAGCTGGCATCTCACTCTCTTTGAATCTTCTTTATCATGCTAGGATTAACAGGAAAAAGCTAAAAATTTCAGAATTGCACCGTGCAATGTGGAGATATTACTGTTTGTGCATTTACAGTATTCATTGATTTTTGCCATTGAAAAACATGTTTTTCATATACCAGAAATGTTTGAAGCTACTGACTGAATGAAAGGAGCTGGCATCTCACTCTCTTTGAATCTTCTTTATCATGCTAGGATTAGCAGGAAAAAGCAAAAAATTTCAGAATTGCACCTTGCAATGTGGAGATATTACTGTTTGTGCATTTACAATATTCATTGATTTTTGCCATTGAAAAACATGTTTTTCATATACCAGAAATGTTTGAAGCTACTGACTGAATGAAAGGAGCTGGCATCTCACTCTCTTTGAATCTTCTTTATCATGCTAGGATTAACAGGAAAAAGCTAAAAATTTCAGAATTGCACCGTGCAATGTGGAGATATTACTGTTTGTGCATTTACAATATTCATTGATTTTTGCCATTGAAAAACATGTTTTTCATATACCAGAAATGTTTGAAGCTACTGACTGAATGAAAGGAGCTGGCATCTCACTCTCTTTGAATCTTCTTTATCATGCTAGGATTAGCAGGAAAAAGCAAAAAATTTCAGAATTGCACCTTGCAATGTGGAGATATTACTGTTTGTGCATTTACAATATTCATTGATTTTTGCCATTGAAAAACGTTTTTCATATACCAGAAATGTTTGAAGCTACTGACTGAATGAAAGGAGCTGGCATCTCACTCTCTTTGAATCTTCTTTATCATGCTAGGATTAACAGGAAAAAGCAAAAAATTTCAGAATTGCACCTTGCAATGTGGAGATATTACTGTTTGTGCATTTACAATATTCATTGATTTTTGCCATTGAAAAACATGTTTTTCATATACCAGAAATGTTTGAAGCTACTGACTGAATGAAAGGAGCTGGCATCTCACTCTCTTTGAATCTTCTTTATCATGCTAGGATTAACAGGAAAAAGCTAAAAATTTCAGAATTGCACCGTGCAATGTGGAGATATTACTGTTTGTGCATTTACAATATTCATTGATTTTTGCCATTGAAAAACATGTTTTTCATATACCAGAAATGTTTGAAGCTACTGACTGAATGAAAGGAGCTGGCATCTCACTCTCTTTGAATCTTCTTTATCATGCTAGGATTAACAGGAAAAAGCTAAAAATTTCAGAATTGCACCGTGCAATGTGGAGATATTACTGTTTGTGCATTTACAATATTCATTGATTTTTGCCATTGAAAAACATGTTTTTCATATACCAGAAATGTTTGAAGCTACTGACTGAATGAAAGGAGCTGGCATCTCACTCTCTTTGAATCTTCTTTATCATGCTAGGATTAGCAGGAAAAAGCAAAAAATTTCAGAATTGCACCTTGCAATGTGGAGATATTACTGTTTGTGCATTTACAATATTCATTGATTTTTGCCATTGAAAAACATGTTTTTCATATACCAGAAATGTTTGAAGCTACTGACTGAATGAAAGGAGCTGGCATCTCACTCTCTTTGAATCTTCTTTATCATGCTAGGATTAACAGGAAAAAGCAAAAAATTTCAGAATTGCACCTTGCAATGTGGAGATATTACTGTTTGTGCATTTACAATATTCATTGATTTTTGCCATTGAAAAACATGTTTTTCATATACCAGAAATGTTTGAAGCTACTGACTGAATGAAAGGAGCTGGCATCTCACTCTCTTTGAATCTTCTTTATCATGCTAGGATTAACAGGAAAAAGCTAAAAATTTCAGAATTGCACCGTGCAATGTGGAGATATTACTGTTTGTGCATTTACAGTATTCATTGATTTTTGCCATTGAAAAACATGTTTTTCATATACCAGAAATGTTTGAAGCTACTGACTGAATGAAAGGAGCTGGCATCTCACTCTCTTTGAATCTTCTTTATCATGCTAGGATTAGCAGGAAAAAGCAAAAAATTTCAGAATTGCACCTTGCAATGTGGAGATATTACTGTTTGTGCATTTACAATATTCATTGATTTTTGCCATTGAAAAACATGTTTTTCATATACCAGAAATGTTTGAAGCTACTGACTGAATGAAAGGAGCTGGCATCTCACTCTCTTTGAATCTTCTTTATCATGCTAGGATTAACAGGAAAAAGCTAAAAATTTCAGAATTGCACCGTGCAATGTGGAGATATTACTGTTTGTGCATTTACAATATTCATTGATTTTTGCCATTGAAAAACATGTTTTTCATATACCAGAAATGTTTGAAGCTACTGACTGAATGAAAGGAGCTGGCATCTCACTCTCTTTGAATCTTCTTTATCATGCTAGGATTAACAGGAAAAAGCTAAAAATTTCAGAATTGCACCGTGCAATGTGGAGATATTACTGTTTGTGCATTTACAATATTCATTGATTTCTGCCATTGAAAAACATGTTTTTCATATACCAGAAATGTTTGAAGCTACTGACTGAATGAAAGGAGCTGGCATCTCACTCTCTTTGAATCTTCTTTATCATGCTAGGATTAGCAGGAAAAAGCAAAAAATTTCAGAATTGCACCTTGCAATGTGGAGATATTACTGTTTGTGCATTTACAATATTCATTGATTTTTGCCATTGAAAAACATGTTTTTCATATACCAGAAATGTTTGAAGCTACTGACTGAATGAAAGGAGCTGGCATCTCACTCTCTTTGAATCTTCTTTATCATGCTAGGATTAACAGGAAAAAGCAAAAAATTTCAGAATTGCACCTTGCAATGTGGAGATATTACTGTTTGTGCATTTACAATATTCATTGATTTTTGCCATTGAAAAACATGTTTTTCATATACCAGAAATGTTTGAAGCTACTGACTGAATGAAAGGAGCTGGCATCTCACTCTCTTTGAATCTTCTTTATCATGCTAGGATTAACAGGAAAAAGCTAAAAATTTCAGAATTGCACCGTGCAATGTGGAGATATTACTGTTTGTGCATTTACAATATTCATTGATTTTTGCCATTGAAAAACATGTTTTTCATATACCAGAAATGTTTGAAGCTACTGACTGAATGAAAGGAGCTGGCATCTCACTCTCTTTGAATCTTCTTTATCATGCTAGGATTAGCAGGAAAAAGCAAAAAATTTCAGAATTGCACCTTGCAATGTGGAGATATTACTGTTTGTGCATTTACAATATTCATTGATTTTTGCCATTGAAAAACATGTTTTTCATATACCAGAAATGTTTGAAGCTACTGACTGAATGAAAGGAGCTGGCATCTCACTCTCTTTGAATCTTCTTTATCATGCTAGGATTAACAGGAAAAAGCTAAAAATTTCAGAATTGCACCGTGCAATGTGGAGATATTACTGTTTGTGCATTTACAATATTCATTGATTTTTGCCATTGAAAAACATGTTTTTCATATACCAGAAATGTTTGAAGCTACTGACTGAATGAAAGGAGCTGGCATCTCACTCTCTTTGAATCTTCTTTATCATGCTAGGATTAGCAGGAAAAAGCAAAAAATTTCAGAATTGCACCTTGCAATGTGGAGATATTACTGTTTGTGCATTTACAATATTCATTGATTTTTGCCATTGAAAAACATGTTTTTCATATACCAGAAATGTTTGAAGCTACTGACTGAATGAAAGGAGCTGGCATCTCACTCTCTTTGAATCTTCTTTATCATGCTAGGATTAACAGGAAAAAGCTAAAAATTTCAGAATTGCACCGTGCAATGTGGAGATATTACTGTTTGTGCATTTACAATATTCATTGATTTTTGCCATTGAAAAACATGTTTTTCATATACCAGAAATGTTTGAAGCTACTGACTGAATGAAAGGAGCTGGCATCTCACTCTCTTTGAATCTTCTTTATCATGCTAGGATTAGCAGGAAAAAGCAAAAAATTTCAGAATTGCACCTTGCAATGTGGAGATATTACTGTTTGTGCATTTACAATATTCATTGATTTTTGCCATTGAAAAACATGTTTTTCATATACCAGAAATGTTTGAAGCTACTGACTGAATGAAAGGAGCTGGCATCTCACTCTCTTTGAATCTTCTTTATCATGCTAGGATTAACAGGAAAAAGCAAAAAATTTCAGAATTGCACCTTGCAATGTGGAGATATTACTGTTTGTGCATTTACAATATTCATTGATTTTTGCCATTGAAAAACATGTTTTTCATATACCAGAAATGTTTGAAGCTACTGACTGAATGAAAAGAGCTGGCATCTCACTCTCTTTGAATCTTCTTTATCATGCTAGGATTAACAGGAAAAAGCTAAAAATTTCAGAATTGCACCGTGCAATGTGGAGATATTACTGTTTGTGCATTTACAGTATTCATTGATTTTTGCCATTGAAAAACATGTTTTTCATATACCAGAAATGTTTGAAGCTACTGACTGAATGAAAGGAGCTGGCATCTCACTCTGAATCTTCTTTATCATGCTAGGATTAGCAGGAAAAAGCAAAAAATTTCAGAATTGCACCTTGCAATGTGGAGATATTACTGTTTGTGCATTTACAATATTCATTGATTTTTGCCATTGAAAAACATGTTTTTCATATACCAGAAATGTTTGAAGCTACTGACTGAATGAAAGGAGCTGGCATCTCACTCTCTTTGAATCTTCTTTATCATGCTAGGATTAACAGGAAAAAGCTAAAAATTTCAGAATTGCACCGTGCAATGTGGAGATATTACTGTTTGTGCATTTACAATATTCATTGATTTTTGCCATTGAAAAACATGTTTTTCATATACCAGAAATGTTTGAAGCTACTGACTGAATGAAAGGAGCTGGCATCTCACTCTCTTTGAATCTTCTTTATCATGCTAGGATTAGCAGGAAAAAGCAAAAAATTTCAGAATTGCACCTTGCAATGTGGAGATATTACTGTTTGTGCATTTACAATATTCATTGATTTTTGCCATTGAAAAACGTTTTTCATATACCAGAAATGTTTGAAGCTACTGACTGAATGAAAGGAGCTGGCATCTTACTCTCTTTGAATCTTCTTTATCATGCTAGGATTAACAGGAAAAAGCAAAAAATTTCAGAATTGCACCTTGCAATGTGGAGATATTACTGTTTGTGCATTTACAATATTCATTGATTTTTGCCATTGAAAAACATGTTTTTCATATACCAGAAATGTTTGAAGCTACTGACTGAATGAAAGGAGCTGGCATCTCACTCTCTTTGAATCTTCTTTATCATGCTAGGATTAGCAGGAAAAAGCAAAAAATTTCAGAATTGCACCTTGCAATGTGGAGATATTACTGTTTGTGCATTTACAATATTCATTGATTTTTGCCATTGAAAAACATGTTTTTCATATACCAGAAATGTTTGAAGCTACTGACTGAATGAAAGGAGCTGGCATCTCACTCTCTTTGAATCTTCTTTATCATGCTAGGATTAACAGGAAAAAGCAAAAAATTTCAGAATTGGACCTTGCAATGTGGAGATATTACTGTTTGTGCATTTACAATATTCATTGATTTTTGCCATTGAAAAACATGTTTTTCATATACCAGAAATGTTTGAAGCTACTGACTGAATGAAAGGAGCTGGCATCTCACTCTCTTTGAATCTTCTTTATCATGCTAGGATTAACAGGAAAAAGCTAAAAATTTCAGAATTGCACCGTGCAATGTGGAGATATTACTGTTTGTGCATTTACAGTATTCATTGATTTTTGCCATTGAAAAACATGTTTTTCATATACCAGAAATGTTTGAAGCTACTGACTGAATGAAAGGAGCTGGCATCTCACTCTGAATCTTCTTTATCATGCTAGGATTAGCAGGAAAAAGCAAAAAATTTCAGAATTGCACCTTGCAATGTGGAGATATTACTGTTTGTGCATTTACAATATTCATTGATTTTTGCCATTGAAAAACATGTTTTTCATATACCAGAAATGTTTGAAGCTACTGACTGAATGAAAGGAGCTGGCATCTCACTCTCTTTGAATCTTCTTTATCATGCTAGGATTAGCAGGAAAAAGCAAAAAATTTCAGAATTGCACCTTGCAATGTGGAGATATTACTGTTTGTGCATTTACAATATTCATTGATTTTTGCCATTGAAAAACGTTTTTCATATACCAGAAATGTTTGAAGCTACTGACTGAATGAAAGGAGCTGGCATCTCACTCTCTTTGAATCTTCTTTATCATGCTAGGATTAACAGGAAAAAGCAAAAAATTTCAGAATTGCACCTTGCAATGTGGAGATATTACTGTTTGTGCATTTACAATATTCATTGATTTTTGCCATTGAAAAACATGTTTTTCATATACCAGAAATGTTTGAAGCTACTGACTGAATGAAAGGAGCTGGCATCTCACTCTCTTTGAATCTTCTTTATCATGCTAGGATTAACAGGAAAAAGCTAAAAATTTCAGAATTGCACCGTGCAATGTGGAGATATTACTGTTTGTGCATTTACAATATTCATTGATTTTTGCCATTGAAAAACATGTTTTTCATATACCGGAAATGTTTGAAGCTACTGACTGAATGAAAGGAGCTGGCATCTCACTCTCTTTGAATCTTCTTTATCATGCTAGGATTAACAGGAAAAAGCTAAAAATTTCAGAATTGCACCGTGCAATGTGGAGATATTACTGTTTGTGCATTTACAATATTCATTGATTTTTGCCATTGAAAAACATGTTTTTCATATACCAGAAATGTTTGAAGCTACTGACTGAATGAAAGGAGCTGGCATCTCACTCTCTTTGAATCTTCTTTATCATGCTAGGATTAGCAGGAAAAAGCAAAAAATTTCAGAATTGCACCTTGCAATGTGGAGATATTACTGTTTGTGCATTTACAATATTCATTGATTTTTGCCATTGAAAAACATGTTTTTCATATACCAGAAATGTTTGAAGCTACTGACTGAATGAAAGGAGCTGGCATCTCACTCTCTTTGAATCTTCTTTATCATGCTAGGATTAACAGGAAAAAGCAAAAAATTTCAGAATTGCACCTTGCAATGTGGAGATATTACTGTTTGTGCATTTACAATATTCATTGATTTTTGCCATTGAAAAACATGTTTTTCATATACCAGAAATGTTTGAAGCTACTGACTGAATGAAAGGAGCTGGCATCTCACTCTCTTTGAATCTTCTTTATCATGCTAGGATTAACAGGAAAAAGCTAAAAATTTCAGAATTGCACCGTGCAATGTGGAGATATTACTGTTTGTGCATTTACAATATTCATTGATTTTTGCCATTGAAAAACATGTTTTTCATATACCAGAAATGTTTGAAGCTACTGACTGAATGAAAGGAGCTGGCATCTCACTCTCTTTGAATCTTCTTTATCATGCTAGTATTAGCAGGAAAAAGCAAAAAATTTCAGAATTGCACCTTGCAATGTGGAGATATTACTGTTTGTGCATTTACAATATTCATTGATTTTTGCCATTGAAAAACATGTTTTTCATATACCAGAAATGTTTGAAGCTACTGACTGAATGAAAGGAGCTGGCATCTCACTCTCTTTGAATCTTCTTTATCATGCTAGGATTAACAGGAAAAAGCTAAAAATTTCAGAATTGCACCGTGCAATGTGGAGATATTACTGTTTGTGCATTTACAATATTCATTGATTTCTGCCATTGAAAAACATGTTTTTCATATACCAGAAATGTTTGAAGCTACTGACTGAATGAAAGGAGCTGGCATCTCACTCTCTTTGAATCTTCTTTATCATGCTAGGATTAGCAGGAAAAAGCAAAAAATTTCAGAATTGCACCTTGCAATGTGGAGATATTACTGTTTGTGCATTTACAATATTCATTGATTTTTGCCATTGAAAAACATGTTTTTCATATACCAGAAATGTTTGAAGCTACTGACTGAATGAAAGGAGCTGGCATCTCACTCTCTTTGAATCTTCTTTATCATGCTAGGATTAACAGGAAAAAGCAAAAAATTTCAGAATTGCACCTTGCAATGTGGAGATATTACTGTTTGTGCATTTACAATATTCATTGATTTTTGCCATTGAAAAACATGTTTTTCATATACCAGAAATGTTTGAAGCTACTGACTGAATGAAAGGAGCTGGCATCTCACTCTCTTTGAATCTTCTTTATCATGCTAGGATTAACAGGAAAAAGCTAAAAATTTCAGAATTGCACCGTGCAATGTGGAGATATTACTGTTTGTGCATTTACAATATTCATTGATTTTTGCCATTGAAAAACATGTTTTTCATATACCAGAAATGTTTGAAGCTACTGACTGAATGAAAGGAGCTGGCATCTCACTCTCTTTGAATCTTCTTTATCATGCTAGGATTAGCAGGAAAAAGCAAAAAATTTCAGAATTGCACCTTGCAATGTGGAGATATTACTGTTTGTGCATTTACAATATTCATTGATTTTTGCCATTGAAAAACATGTTTTTCATATACCAGAAATGTTTGAAGCTACTGACTGAATGAAAGGAGCTGGCATCTCACTCTCTTTGAATCTTCTTTATCATGCTAGGATTAACAGGAAAAAGCTAAAAATTTCAGAATTGCACCGTGCAATGTGGAGATATTACTGTTTGTGCATTTACAATATTCATTGATTTTTGCCATTGAAAAACATGTTTTTCATATACCAGAAATGTTTGAAGCTACTGACTGAATGAAAGGAGCTGGCATCTCACTCTCTTTGAATCTTCTTTATCATGCTAGGATTAGCAGGAAAAAGCAAAAAAATTCAGAATTGCACCTTGCAATGTGGAGATATTACTGTTTGTGCATTTACAATATTCATTGATTTTTGCCATTGAAAAACTTGTTTTTCATATACCAGAAATGTTTGAAGCTACTGACTGAATGAAAGGAGCTGGCATCTCACTCTCTTTGAATCTTCTTTATCATGCTAGGATTAACAGGAAAAAGCTAAAAATTTCAGAATTGCACCGTGCAATGTGGAGATATTACTGTTTGTGCATTTACAATATTCATTGATTTTTGCCATTGAAAAACATGTTTTTCATATACCAGAAATGTTTGAAGCTACTGACTGAATGAAAGGAGCTGGCATCTCACTCTCTTTGAATCTTCTTTATCATGCTAGGATTAGCAGGAAAAAGCAAAAAATTTCAGAATTGCACCTTGCAATGTGGAGATATTACTGTTTGTGCATTTACAATATTCATTGATTTTTGCCATTGAAAAACATGTTTTTCATATACCAGAAATGTTTGAAGCTACTGACTGAATGAAAGGAGCTGGCATCTCACTCTCTTTGAATCTTCTTTATCATGCTAGGATTAACAGGAAAAAGCAAAAAATTTCAGAATTGCACCTTGCAATGTGGAGATATTACTGTTTGTGCATTTACAATATTCATTGATTTTTGCCATTGAAAAACATGTTTTTCATATACCAGAAATGTTTGAAGCTACTGACTGAATGAAAGGAGCTGGCATCTCACTCTCTTTGAATCTTCTTTATCATGCTAGGATTAACAGGAAAAAGCTAAAAATTTCAGAATTGCACCGTGCAATGTGGAGATATTACTGTTTGTGCATTTACAGTATTCATTGATTTTTGCCATTGAAAAACATGTTTTTCATATACCAGAAATGTTTGAAGCTACTGACTGAATGAAAGGAGCTGGCATCTCACTCTGAATCTTCTTTATCATGCTAGGATTAGCAGGAAAAAGCAAAAAATTTCAGAATTGCACCTTGCAATGTGGAGATATTACTGTTTGTGCATTTACAATATTCATTGATTTTTGCCATTGAAAAACATGTTTTTCATATACCAGAAATGTTTGAAGCTACTGACTGAATGAAAGGAGCTGGCATCTCACTCTCTTTGAATCTTCTTTATCATGCTAGGATTAACAGGAAAAAGCTAAAAATTTCAGAATTGCACCGTGCAATGTGGAGATATTACTGTTTGTGCATTTACAATATTCATTGATTTTTGCCATTGAAAAACATGTTTTTCATATACCAGAAATGTTTGAAGCTACTGACTGAATGAAAGGAGCTGGCATCTCACTCTCTTTGAATCTTCTTTATCATGCTAGGATTAGCAGGAAAAAGCAAAAAATTTCAGAATTGCACCTTGCAATGTGGAGATATTACTGTTTGTGCATTTACAATATTCATTGATTTTTGCCATTGAAAAACGTTTTTCATATACCAGAAATGTTTGAAGCTACTGACTGAATGAAAGGAGCTGGCATCTCACTCTCTTTGAATCTTCTTTATCATGCTAGGATTAACAGGAAAAAGCAAAAAATTTCAGAATTGCACCTTGCAATGTGGAGATATTACTGTTTGTGCATTTACAATATTCATTGATTTTTGCCATTGAAAAACATGTTTTTCATATACCAGAAATGTTTGAAGCTACTGACTGAATGAAAGGAGCTGGCATCTCACTCTCTTTGAATCTTCTTTATCATGCTAGGATTAACAGGAAAAAGCTAAAAATTTCAGAATTGCACCGTGCAATGTGGAGATATTACTGTTTGTGCATTTACAATATTCATTGATTTTTGCCATTGAAAAACATGTTTTTCATATACCAGAAATGTTTGAAGCTACTGACTGAATGAAAGGAGCTGGCATCTCACTCTCTTTGAATCTTCTTTATCATGCTAGGATTAGCAGGAAAAAGCAAAAAATTTCAGAATTGCACCTTGCAATGTGGAGATATTACTGTTTGTGCATTTACAATATTCATTGATTTTTGCCATTGAAAAACATGTTTTTCATATACCAGAAATGTTTGAAGCTACTGACTGAATGAAAGGAGCTGGCATCTCACTCTCTTTGAATCTTCTTTATCATGCTAGGATTAACAGGAAAAAGCAAAAAATTTCAGAATTGCACCTTGCAATGTGGAGATATTACTGTTTGTGCATTTACAATATTCATTGATTTTTGCCATTGAAAAACATGTTTTTCATATACCAGAAATGTTTGAAGCTACTGACTGAATGAAAGGAGCTGGCATCTCACTCTCTTTGAATCTTCTTTATCATGCTAGGATTAACAGGAAAAAAGCTAAAAATTTCAGAATTGCACCGTGCAATGTGGAGATATTACTGTTTGTGCATTTACAGTATTCATTGATTTTTGCCATTGAAAAACATGTTTTTCATATACCAGAAATGTTTGAAGCTACTGACTGAATGAAAGGAGCTGGCATCTCACTCTGCATCTTCTTTATCATGCTAGGATTAGCAGGAAAAAGCAAAAAATTTCAGAATTGCACCTTGCAATGTGGAGATATTACTGTTTGTGCATTTACAATATTCATTGATTTTTGCCATTGAAAAACATGTTTTTCATATACCAGAAATGTTTGAAGCTACTGACTGAATGAAAGGAGCTGGCATCTCACTCTCTTTGAATCTTCTTTATCATGCTAGGATTAACAGGAAAAAGCTAAAAAATTTCAGAATTGCACCGTGCAATGTGGAGATATTACTGTTTGTGCATTTACAATATTCATTGATTTTTGCCATTGAAAAACATGTTTTTCATATACCAGAAATGTTTGAAGCTACTGACTGAATGAAAGGAGCTGGCATCTCACTCTCTTTGAATCTTCTTTATCATGCTAGGATTAGCAGGAAAAAGCAAAAAATTTCAGAATTGCACCTTGCAATGTGGAGATATTACTGTTTGTGCATTTACAATATTCATTGATTTTTGCCATTGAAAAACGTTTTTCATATACCAGAAATGTTTGAAGCTACTGACTGAATGAAAGGAGCTGGAATCTCACTCTCTTTGAATCTTCTTTATCATGCTAGGATTAACAGGAAAAAGCAAAAAATTTCAGAATTGCACCTTGCAATGTGGAGATATTACTGTTTGTGCATTTACAATATTCATTGATTTTTGCCATTGAAAAACATGTTTTTCATATACCAGAAATGTTTGAAGCTACTGACTGAATGAAAGGAGCTGGCATCTCACTCTCTTTGAATCTTCTTTATCATGCTAGGATTAGCAGGAAAAAGCAAAAAATTTCAGAATTGCACCTTGCAATGTGGAGATATTACTGTTTGTGCATTTACAATATTCATTGATTTTTGCCATTGAAAACATGTTTTTCATATACCAGAAATGTTTGAAGCTACTGACTGAATGAAAGGAGCTGGCATCTCACTCTCTTTGAATCTTCTTTATCATGCTAGGATTAACAGGAAAAAGCTAAAAATTTCAGAATTGCACCTTGCAATGTGGAGATATTACTGTTTGTGCATTTACAATATTCATTGATTTTTGCCATTGAAAAACATGTTTTTCATATACCAGAAATGTTTGAAGCTACTGACTGAATGAAAGGAGCTGGCATCTCACTCTCTTTGAATCTTCTTTATCATGCTAGGATTAACAGGAAAAAGCTAAAAATTTCAGAATTGCACCGTGCAATGTGGAGATATTACTGTTTGTGCATTTACAGTATTCATTGATTTTTGCCATTGAAAAACATGTTTTTCATATACCAGAAATGTTTGAAGCTACTGACTGAATGAAAGGAGCTGGCATCTCACTCTGAATCTTCTTTATCATGCTAGGATTAGCAGGAAAAAGCAAAAAATTTCAGAATTGCACCTTGCAATGTGGAGATATTACTGTTTGTGCATTTACAATATTCATTGATTTTTGCCATTGAAAAACATGTTTTTCATATACCAGAAATGTTTGAAGCTACTGACTGAATGAAAGGAGCTGGCATCTCACTCTCTTTGAATCTTCTTTATCATGCTAGGATTAACAGGAAAAAGCTAAAAATTTCAGAATTGCACCGTGCAATGTGGAGATATTACTGTTTGTGCATTTACAATATTCATTGATTTTTGCCATTGAAAAACATGTTTTTCATATACCAGAAATGTTTGAAGCTACTGACTGAATGAAAGGAGCTGGCATCTCACTCTCTTTGAATCTTCTTTATCATGCTAGGATTAGCAGGAAAAAAGCAAAAAATTTCAGAATTGCACCTTGCAATGTGGAGATATTACTGTTTGTGCATTTACAATATTCATTGATTTTTGCCATTGAAAAACGTTTTTCATATACCAGAAATGTTTGAAGCTACTGACTGAATGAAAGGAGCTGGCATCTCACTCTCTTTGAATCTTCTTTATCATGCTAGGATTAACAGGAAAAGCAAAAAATTTCAGAATTGCACCTTGCAATGTGGAGATATTACTGTTTGTGCATTTACAATATTCATTGATTTTTGCCATTGAAAAACATGTTTTTCATATACCAGAAATGTTTGAAGCTACTGACTGAATGAAAGGAGCTGGCATCTCACTCTCTTTGAATCTTCTTTATCATGCTAGGATTAACAGGAAAAAGCTAAAAATTTCAGAATTGCACCGTGCAATGTGGAGATATTACTGTTTGTGCATTTACAATATTCATTGATTTTTGCCATTGAAAAACATGTTTTTCATATACCAGAAATGTTTGAAGCTACTGACTGAATGAAAGGAGCTGGCATCTCACTCTCTTTGAATCTTCTTTATCATGCTAGGATTAGCAGGAAAAAGCAAAAAATTTCAGAATTGCACCTTGCAATGTGGAGATATTACTGTTTGTGCATTTACAATATTCATTGATTTTTGCCATTGAAAAACATGTTTTTCATATACCAGAAATGTTTGAAGCTACTGACTGAATGAAAGGAGCTGGCATCTCACTCTCTTTGAATCTTCTTTATCATGCTAGGATTAACAGGAAAAAGCAAAAAATTTCAGAATTGCACCTTGCAATGTGGAGATATTACTGTTTGTGCATTTACAATATTCATTGATTTTTGCCATTGAAAAACATGTTTTTCATATACCAGAAATGTTTGAAGCTACTGACTGAATGAAAGGAGCTGGCATCTCACTCTCTTTGAATCTTCTTTATCATGCTAGGATTAACAGGAAAAAGCTAAAAATTTCAGAATTGCACCGTGCAATGTGGAGATATTACTGTTTGTGCATTTACAGTATTCATTGATTTTTGCCATTGAAAACATGTTTTTCATATACCAGAAATGTTTGAAGCTACTGACTGAATGAAAGGAGCTGGCATCTCACTCTGCATCTTCTTTATCATGCTAGGATTAGCAGGAAAAAGCAAAAAATTTCAGAATTGCACCTTGCAATGTGGAGATATTACTGTTTGTGCATTTACAATATTCATTGATTTTTGCCATTGAAAAACATGTTTTTCATATACCAGAAATGTTTGAAGCTACTGACTGAATGAAAGGAGCTGGCATCTCACTCTCTTTGAATCTTCTTTATCATGCTAGGATTAACAGGAAAAAGCTAAAAATTTCAGAATTGCACCGTGCAATGTGGAGATATTACTGTTTGTGCATTTACAATATTCATTGATTTTTGCCATTGAAAAACATGTTTTTCATATACCAGAAATGTTTGAAGCTACTGACTGAATGAAAGGAGCTGGCATCTCACTCTCTTTGAATCTTCTTTATCATGCTAGGATTAGCAGGAAAAAGCAAAAAATTTCAGAATTGCACCTTGCAATGTGGAGATATTACTGTTTGTGCATTTACAATATTCATTGATTTTTGCCATTGAAAAACTGTTTTCATATACCAGAAATGTTTGAAGCTACTGACTGAATGAAAGGAGCTGGCATCTCACTCTCTTTGAATCTTCTTTATCATGCTAGGATTAACAGGAAAAAGCAAAAAATTTCAGAATTGCACCTTGCAATGTGGAGATATTACTGTTTGTGAATTTACAATATTCATTGATTTTTGCCATTGAAAAACATGTTTTTCATATACCAGAAATGTTTGAAGCTACTGACTGAATGAAAGGAGCTGGCATCTCACTCTCTTTGAATCTTCTTTATCATGCTAGGATTAGCAGGAAAAAGCAAAAAATTTCAGAATTGCACCTTGCAATGTGGAGATATTACTGTTTGTGCATTTACAATATTCATTGATTTTTGCCATTGAAAAACATGTTTTTCATATACCAGAAATGTTTGAAGCTACTGACTGAATGAAAGGAGCTGGCATCTCACTCTCTTTGAATCTTCTTTATCATGCTAGGATTAACAGGAAAAAGCTAAAAATTTCAGAATTGCACCTTGCAATGTGGAGATATTACTGTTTGTGCATTTACAATATTCATTGATTTTTGCCATTGAAAAACATGTTTTTCATATACCAGAAATGTTTGAAGCTACTGACTGAATGAAAGGAGCTGGCATCTCACTCTCTTTGAATCTTCTTTATCATGCTAGGATTAGCAGGAAAAAGCAAAAAATTTCAGAATTGCACCTTGCAATGTGGAGATATTACTGTTTGTGCATTTACAATATTCATTGATTTTTGCCATTGAAAAACGTTTTTCATATACCAGAAATGTTTGAAGCTACTGACTGAATGAAAGGAGCTGGCATCTCACTCTCTTTGAATCTTCTTTATCATGCTAGGATTAGCAGGAAAAAGCAAAAAATTTCAGAATGCACCTTGCAATGTGGAGATATTACTGTTTGTGCATTTACAGTATTCATTGATTTTTGCCATTGAAAAACATGTTTTTCATATACCAGAAATGTTTGAAGCTACTGACTGAATGAAAGGAGCTGGCATCTCACTCTGAATCTTCTTTATCATGCTAGGATTAGCAGGAAAAAGCAAAAAATTTCAGAATTGCACCTTGCAATGTGGAGATATTACTGTTTGTGCATTTACAATATTCATTGATTTTTGCCATTGAAAAACATGTTTTTCATATACCAGAAATGTTTGAAGCTACTGACTGAATGAAAGGAGCTGGCATCTCACTCTCTTTGAATCTTCTTTATCATGCTAGGATTAACAGGAAAAAGCTAAAAATTTCAGAATTGCACCGTGCAATGTGGAGATATTACTGTTTGTGCATTTACAATATTCATTGATTTTTGCCATTGAAAAACATGTTTTTCATATACCAGAA
>NW_027370783.1:0-33396 GCF_046119375.1 Phyllobates terribilis
CACACAGTATGATGTCTCCACAGTACATTCCCCATACACAGTAATGTCTCCACAGTACATTCCTCCAGAGAGATCCACAGTATGAGTCTCACAGTACATTCTCCCACACACAGTATGATGTCTCCACATACATTCCCACACACAGTATGATGTCCCCAGTACATTCCCACACACAGTATGATGTCCCCACAGTACATTCCTCCACACACAGTATGATGTCCTCACAGTACATTCCCCACTACACAGTATGATGTCCTCCACAGTAACATTCCCCACACACAGTATGATGTCTCCACAGTACATTCCCCCACACACAGTATGATGTCCTCCACAGTACATTCCTCCACACACAGTATGATGTCCTCACAGTACATTCCCCCACACACAGTATGGATTGATCTCCACAGTACATTCTCCACACACAGTATGATGCCTCCACAGTACATTCCTCCACACACAGTATGATGTCCTCACAGTACATTCCTCCACACACAGTATGATGTCCTCACAGTACATTCCCCACACACAGTATGATGTCTCCACAGTACATTCCCCCACACACAGTATGATGTCCTCACAGTACATTCCCCACACACAGTATGATGTCTCCACAGTACATTCCCCCACACACAGTATGATGTCCCACAGTACATTCCCCACACACAGTATGATGTCTCCACAGTACATTCCCCCACACACAGTATGATGTCCTCACAGTACATTCCCCACACACAGTATGATGTCTCCACAGTACATTCCCCCACACACAGTATGATGTCTCCACAGTACATTCCCACACACAGTATGATGTCTCCACAGTACATTCCCTCCCACACACAGTATGATGTCCTCACAGTACATTCCCCACACACAGTATGATGTCTCCACAGTACATTCCCCCACACACAGTATGATGTCCTCCACAGTACATTCCCCACACACAGTATGATGTCCTCACAGTACATTCCCCACACACAGTATGATGTCCTCACAGTACATTCTCCACACACAGTATGATGTCTCACAGTACATTCCCCACACACAGTATGATGTCTCCACAGTACATTCCCCACACACAGTATGATGTCCTCACAGTACATTCCCCACACACAGTATGATGTCTCCACAGTACATTCCCCACACACAGTATGATGTCTCCACAGTACATTCCTCCACACACAGTATGATGTCTCCACAGTACATTCCCCACACACAGTATGATGTCTCACAGTACATTCCCTCCACACACAGTATGATGTCCTCACAGTACATTCCTCCACACACAGTATGATGTCCTCACAGTACATTCCTCCACACACAGTATGATGTCCTCACAGTACATTCCTCCACACACAGTATGATGTCTTCACAGTACATTCCCTCCACACACAGTATGAATGTCTCCACAGTACATTCCTCACACACAGTATGATGTCCTCACAGTACATTCCCTCCACACAGTCAGTATGATGTCCTCACAGTACATTCCTCCACACACAGTATGATGTCCTCACAGTACATTCCCCACACACAGTATGATGTCCTCACAGTACATTCCCCACACACAGTATGATGTCCTCCACAGTACATTCCCCACACACAGTATGATGTCCTCCACAGTACATTCCTCCACACACAGTATGATGTCTCACAGTACATTCCTCCACACACAGTATGATGTCTCACAGTACATTCCTCCACACACAGTATGATGTCCTCACAGTACATTCCTCCACACACAGTATGATGTCTCACAGTACATTCCCCCACACACAGTATGATGTCCTCACAGTACATTCCTCCACACACAGTATGATGTCTCACAGTACATTCCCCACACACAGTATGATGTCCTCACAGTACATTCCTCCACACACAGTATGATGTCCTCACAGTACATTCCCTCCACACACAGTATGATGTCTCCACAGTACATTCCCCACACACAGTATGATGTCTCCACAGTACATTCCCTCACACAGTATGATGTCCCCACAGTACATTCCTCCACACACAGTATGATGTCTCCACAGTACATTCCTCCACACACAGTATGATGTCCTCACAGTACATTCCTCCACACACAGTATGATGTCCTCACAGTACATTCCTCCACACACAGTATGATGTCTCCACAGTACATTCCCCACACACAGTATGATGTCCTCACAGTACATTCCCCACACACAGTATGATGTCCTCACAGTACATTCCTCCACACACAGTATGATGTCCTCACAGTACATTTCCACACACAGTATGATGTCCTCACAGTACATTCCCCACACACAGTATGATGTCTCCACAGTACATTCCCCCACACACAGTATGATGTCCTCACAGTACATTCCTCCACACACAGTATGATGTCCTCACAGTACATTCCCTCCACACACAGTATGATGTCCTCACAGTACATTCCTCCACACACAGTATGATGTCCTCACAGTACATTCCCCACACACAGTATGATGTCTCCCACAGTACATTCCTCCACACACAGTATGATGTCCTCACAGTACATTCCTCCACACACAGTATGATGTCCTCACAGTACATTCCTCACACACAGTATGATGTCCTCACAGTACATTCCTCCACACACAGTATGATGTCTCACAGTACATTCCCCACACACAGTATGATGTCCTCACAGTACATTCCTCCACACACAGTATGATGTCCTCACAGTACATTCCTCCACACACAGTATGATGTCCTCACAGTACATTCCCTCCACACACAGTATGATGTCTCACAGTACATTCCCTCCACACACAGTATGATGTCTCCACAGTACATTCCCCCACACACAGTATGATGTCCCCACAGTACATTCCTCCACACACAGTATGATGTCCTCACAGTACATTCCTCACACACAGTATGATGTCCTCACAGTACATTCCTCCACACACAGTATGATGTCCTCACAGTACATTCCCCACACACAGTATGATGTCTCACAGTACATTCCTCCACACACAGTATGATGTCCTCACAGTACATTCCCTCCACACACAGTATGATGTCCTCACAGTACATTCCTCCACACACAGTATGATGTCTCCACAGTACATTCCTCCACACACAGTATGATGTCTCACAGTACATTCCTCCACACACAGTATGATGTCTCCACAGTACATTCCCCACACACAGTATGATGTCTCCACAGTACATTCCTCCACACACAGTATGATGTCCTCACAGTACATTCCTCCACACACAGTATGATGTCTCACAGTACATTCCCTCCACACACAGTATGATGTCCTCACAGTACATTCCTCACACACAGTATGATGTCTCCACAGTACATTCCCCACACACAGTATGATGTCCTCACAGTACATTCCCTCCACACACAGTATGATGTCCTCACAGTACATTCCCCACACACAGTATGATGTCCTCACAGTACATTCCCCCACACACAGTATGATGTCCTCACAGTACATTCCTCCACACACAGTATGATGTCCTCACAGTACATTCCCCACACACAGTATGATGTCCTCACAGTACATTCCTCCACACACAGTATGATGTCTCCACAGTACATTCCCCCACACACAGTATGATGTCCTCACAGTACATTCCCTCCACACACAGTATGATGTCCTCACAGTACATTCCCTCCACACACAGTATGATGTCCTCACAGTACATTCCTCACACACAGTATGATGTCCTCACAGTACATTCCTCCACACACAGTATGATGTCCTCACAGTACATTCCCTCACACACAGTATGATGTCCTCACAGTACATTCCTCCACACACAGTATGATGTCCTCACAGTACATTCCTCCACACACAGTATGATGTCCTCACAGTACATTCCCTCACACACAGTATGATGTCTCACAGTACATTCCCCCACACACAGTATGATGTCCTCACAGTACATTCCCTCCACACACAGTATGATGTCCCTCACAGTACATTCCCTCCACACACAGTATGATGTCCTCACAGTACATTCCTCACACACAGTATGATGTCTTCACAGTACATTCCCCACACACAGTATGATGTCCCACAGTACATTCCCTCCACACACAGTATGATGTCCTCACAGTACATTCCTCACACACAGTATGATGTCTCCACAGTACATTCCCCCACACACAGTATGATGTCCTCACAGTACATTCCTCACACACAGTATGATGTCCTCACAGTACATTCCTCCACACACAGTATGATGTCCTCACAGTACATTCCTTCACACACAGTATGATGTCTCCACAGTACATTCCCCCCACACACAGTATGATGTCCCCACAGTACATTCCCCCACACACAGTATGATGTCCTCACAGTACATTCCTCCACACACAGTATGATGTCTCCACAGTACATTCCCCCACACACAGTATGATGTCCTCACAGTACATTCCCTCCACACACAGTATGATGTCCTCACAGTACATTCCTCCACACACAGTATGATGTCCTCACAGTACATTCCCTCCACACACAGTATGATGTCCTCACAGTACATTCCCCCACACACAGTATGATGTCCTCACAGTACATTCCCTCTACACACAGTATGATGTCCTCACAGTACATTCCCTCTACACACAGTATGATGTCCTCACAGTACATTCCCTCTACACACAGTATGATGTCCTCACAGTACATTCCTCCACACACAGTATGATGTCCCCACAGTACATTCCCCCACACACAGTATGATGTCCTCACAGTACATTCCTCCACACACAGTATGATGTCCTCACAGTACATTCCCTCTACACACAGTATGATGTCCTCACAGTACATTCCTCCACACACAGTATGATGTCCCCACAGTACATTCCCCCACACACAGTATGATGTCCTCACAGTACATTCCCCACACACAGTATGATGTCCTCACAGTACATTCCCCCACACACAGTATGATGTCCTCACAGTACATTCCTCCACACACAGTATGATGTCCTCACAGTACATTCCCCACACACAGTATGATGTCCTCACAGTACATTCCCCCACACACAGTATGATGTCCTCACAGTACATTCCCTCCACACACAGTATGATGTCTCCACAGTACATTCCCCCACACACAGTATGATGTCTCCACAGTACATTCCCCCCACACACAGTATGATGTCCTCACAGTACATTCCCTCCACACACAGTATGATGTCTCCACAGTACATTCCCCCACACACAGTATGATGTCCTCACAGTACATTCCCCCACACACAGTATGATGTCCTCACAGTACATTCCCCACACACAGTATGATGTCTCCACAGTACATTCCTCCACACACAGTATGATGTCCTCACAGTACATTCCCCCACACACAGTATGATGTCTCCACAGTACATTCCCCACACACAGTTTGATGTCCTCACAGTACATTCCCCCACACACAGTATGATGTCCTCACAGTACATTCCTCCACACACAGTATGATGTCCTCACAGTACATTCCTCCACACACAGTATGATGTCCTCACAGTACATTCCTCCACACACAGTATGATGTCCTCACAGTACATTCCCCCACACACAGTATGATGTCCTCACAGTACATTCCCCCACACACAGTATGATGTCTCCACAGTACATTCCCTCCACACACAGTATGATGTCCTCACAGTACATTCCTCCACACACAGTATGATGTCCTCACAGTACATTCCCCCACACACAGTATGATGTCTCCACAGTACATTCCCTCCACACACAGTATGATGTCTCCACAGTACATTCCCTCCACACACAGTATGATGTCCTCACAGTACATTCCCCCACACACAGTATGATGTCCTCACAGTACATTCCCCCCACACACAGTATGATGTCCTCACAGTACATTCCCCCACACACAGTATGATGTCCCCACAGTACATTCCCTCCACACACAGTATGATGTCCTCACAGTACATTCCCCCACACACAGTATGATGTCCTCACAGTACATTCCCCCACACACAGTATGATGTCTCCACAGTACATTCCCTCCACACACAGTATGATGTCTCCACAGTACATTCCCTCCACACACAGTATGATGTCCTCACAGTACATTCCCCCACACACAGTATGATGTCCTCACAGTACATTCCCCCACACACAGTATGATGTCCCCACAGTACATTCCCTCCACACACAGTATGATGTCCTCACAGTACATTCCCCCACACACAGTATGATGTCCTCACAGTACATTCCCCCACACACAGTATGATGTCCTCACAGTACATTCCCTCCACACACAGTATGATGTCCCCACAGTACATTCCCCAAACACAGTATGATGTCTCCACAGTACATTCCTCCACACACAGTATGATGTCCTCACAGTACATTCCCCCACACACAGTATGATGTCTCCACAGTACATTCCCTCCACACACAGTATGATGTCCTCACAGTACATTCCCCCACACACAGTATGATGTCCTCACAGTACATTCCCCCCACACACAGTATGATGTCCTCACAGTACATTCCCCCCACACACAGTATGATGTCCCCACAGTACATTCCCTCCACACACAGTATGATGTCCTCACAGTACATTCCCCCACACACAGTATGATGTCCTCACAGTACATTCCCCCACACACAGTATGATGTCTCCACAGTACATTCCCTCCACACACAGTATGATGTCTCCACAGTACATTCCCTCCACACACAGTATGATGTCCTCACAGTACATTCCCCCACACACAGTATGATGTCCTCACAGTACATTCCCCCCACACACAGTATGATGTCCCCACAGTACATTCCCTCCACACACAGTATGATGTCCTCACAGTACATTCCCCCACACACAGTATGATGTCCTCACAGTACATTCCCCCCACACACAGTATGATGTCCTCACAGTACATTCCCTCCACACACAGTATGATGTCCCCACAGTACATTCCCCAAACACAGTATGATGTCTCCACAGTACATTCCCTCCACACACAGTATGATGTCCTCACAGTACATTCCTCCACACACAGTATGATGTCCTCACAGTACATTCCCCCACACACAGTATGATGTCTCCACAGTACATTCCTCCACACACAGTATGATGTCTCCACAGTACATTCCCTCCACACACAGTATGATGTCCCCACAGTACATTCCCTCACACACAGTATGATGTCCCCACAGTACATTCCCTCCACACACAGTATGATGTCTCCACAGTACATCCCCCACACACAGTATGATGTCTCCACAGTACATTCCCTCCACACACAGTATGATGTCTCCACAGTACATTCCTCCACACACAGTATGATGTCCCCACAGTACATTCCTCCACACACAGTATGATGTCCCCACAGTACATTCCCTCACACACAGTATGATGTCCCCACAGTACATTCCCCCACACACAGTATGATGTCTCCACAGTACATTCCTCCACACACAGTATGATGTCTCCACAGTACATTCCTCCACACACAGTATGATGTCCCCACAGTACATTCCTCCACACACAGTATGATGTCCTCACAGTACATTCCTCCACACACAGTATGATGTCCTCACAGTACATTCCCTCCACACACAGTATGATGTCTCCACAGTACATTCCTCCACACACAGTATGATGTCCCCACAGTACATTCCCCCACACACAGTATGATGTCCTCACAGTACATTCCTCCACACACAGTATGATGTCCCCACAGTACATTCCTCCACACACAGTATGATGTCCCCACAGTACATTCCCTCACACACAGTATGATGTCCCCACAGTACATTCCTCCACACACAGTATGATGTCCTCACAGTACATTCCCCACACACAGTATGATGTCTCCACAGTACATTCCTCCACACACAGTATGATGTCCTCACAGTACATTCCTCCACACACAGTGATGTCTCCACAGTACATTCCCTCCACACACAGTATGATGTCCTCACAGTACATTCCTCCACACACAGTATGATGTCCCCACAGTACATTCCTCCACACACAGTATGATGTCCTCACAGTACATTCCCTCCACACACAGTATGATGTCCTCACAGTACATTCCCTCCACACACAGTATGATGTCCTCACAGTACATTCCCCACACACAGTATGATGTCCTCACAGTACATTCCCTCCACACACAGTATGATGTCTCCACAGTACATTCCCCACACACAGTATGATGTCCTCACAGTACATTCCCTCCACACACAGTATGATGTCCTCACAGTACATTCCCCCCACACACAGTATGATGTCCTCACAGTACATTCCTCCACACACAGTATGATGTCCTCACAGTACATTCCCCCACACACAGTATGATGTCCCCACAGTACATTCCCTCCACACACAGTATGATGTCCTCACAGTACATTCCCCCACACACAGTATGATGTCTCCACAGTACATTCCCCCACACACAGTATGATGTCCCCACAGTACATTCCCCCACACACAGTATGATGTCTCCACAGTACATTCCCCTCACACACAGTATGATGTCCTCACAGTACATTCCTCCACACACAGTATGATGTCCCCACAGTACATTCCCTCCACACACAGTATGATGTCCCCACAGTACATTCCCTCCACACACAGTATGATGTCCCCACAGTACATTCCCTCCACACACAGTATGATGTCCCCACAGTACATTCCTCCACACACAGTATGATGTCCTCACAGTACATTCCTCCACACACAGTGATGTCTCCACAGTACATTCCCTCCACACACAGTATGATGTCCCCACAGTACATTCCCCCCACACACAGTATGATGTCCTCACAGTACATTCCCCCCACACACAGTATGATGTCCTCACAGTACATTCCTCCACACACAGTATGATGTCTCCACAGTACATTCCCCTCACACACAGTATGATGTCCTCACAGTACATTCCTCCACACACAGTATGATGTCCCCACAGTACATTCCCTCCACACACAGTATGATGTCCCCACAGTACATTCCCTCCACACACAGTATGATGTCCCCACAGTACATTCCCTCCACACACAGTATGATGTCCCCACAGTACATTCCTCCACACACAGTATGATGTCCTCACAGTACATTCCTCCACACACAGTATGATGTCCTCACAGTACATTCCTCCACACACAGTGATGTCTCCACAGTACATTCCCTCCACACACAGTATGATGTCCCCACAGTACATTCCCCCCACACACAGTATGATGTCCTCACAGTACATTCCCCCCACACACAGTATGATGTCCTCACAGTACATTCCCCACACACAGTATGATGTCCTCACAGTACATTCCCTCCACACACAGTATGATGTCCCCACAGTACATTCCCCACACACAGTATGATGTCCTCACAGTACATTCCCCCCACACACAGTATGATGTCCCCACAGTACATTCCACACACACAGTATGATGTCCTCACAGTACATTCCTCCACACACAGTGATGTCTCCACAGTACATTCCCTCCACACACAGTATGATGTCCCCACAGTACATTCCCCACACACAGTATGATGTCCTCACAGTACATTCCCCCCACACACAGTATGATGTCCCCACAGTACATTCCTCCACACACAGTATGATGTCCTCACAGTACATTCCCTCCACACACAGTATGATGTCCTCACAGTACATTCCCCCCACACACAGTATGATGTCCCCACAGTACATTCCTCCACACACAGTATGATGTCCTCACAGTACATTCCCCACACACAGTATGATGTCCTCACAGTACATTCCCCCCACACACAGTATGATGTCCCCACAGTACATTCCTCCACACACAGTATGATGTCCTCACAGTACATTCCCTCCACACACAGTATGATGTCCTCACAGTACATTCCCTCCACACACAGTATGATGTCCTCACAGTACATTCCTCCACACACACAGTATGATGTCCTCACAGTACATTCCCCCACACACAGTATGATGTCTCCACAGTACATTCCCCCCACACAGTATGATGTCCTCACAGTACATTCCCTCCACACACAGTATGATGTCCTCACAGTACATTCCCCACACACAGTATGATGTCCTCACAGTACATTCCCTCCACACACAGTATGATGTCTCCACAGTACATTCCCCACACACAGTATGATGTCCTCACAGTACATTCCCTCCACACACAGTATGATGTCCTCACAGTACATTCCCCCCACACACAGTATGATGTCCTCACAGTACATTCCTCCACACACAGTATGATGTCCTCACAGTACATTCCCCCACACACAGTATGATGTCCCCACAGTACATTCCCTCCACACACAGTATGATGTCCTCACAGTACATTCCCCCACACACAGTATGATGTCTCCACAGTACATTCCCCCACACACAGTATGATGTCCCCACAGTACATTCCCCCACACACAGTATGATGTCTCCACAGTACATTCCCCTCACACACAGTATGATGTCCTCACAGTACATTCCTCCACACACAGTATGATGTCCCCACAGTACATTCCCTCCACACACAGTATGATGTCCCCACAGTACATTCCCTCCACACACAGTATGATGTCCCCACAGTACATTCCCTCCACACACAGTATGATGTCCCCACAGTACATTCCTCCACACACAGTATGATGTCCTCACAGTACATTCCTCCACACACAGTATGATGTCCTCACAGTACATTCCTCCACACACAGTATGATGTCTCCACAGTACATTCCCCTCACACACAGTATGATGTCCTCACAGTACATTCCTCCACACACAGTATGATGTCCCCACAGTACATTCCCTCCACACACAGTATGATGTCCCCACAGTACATTCCCTCCACACACAGTATGATGTCCCCACAGTACATTCCCTCCACACACAGTATGATGTCCCCACAGTACATTCCCTCCACACACAGTATGATGTCCCCACAGTACATTCCTCCACACACAGTATGATGTCCTCACAGTACATTCCTCCACACACAGTATGATGTCCTCACAGTACATTCCTCCACACACAGTGATGTCTCCACAGTACATTCCCTCCACACACAGTATGATGTCCCCACAGTACATTCCCCCCACACACAGTATGATGTCCTCACAGTACATTCCCCCCACACACAGTATGATGTCCTCACAGTACATTCCCCACACACAGTATGATGTCCTCACAGTACATTCCCTCCACACACAGTATGATGTCCCCACAGTACATTCCCCACACACAGTATGATGTCCTCACAGTACATTCCCCCCACACACAGTATGATGTCCCCACAGTACATTCCACACACACAGTATGATGTCCTCACAGTACATTCCTCCACACACAGTATGATGTCCCCACAGTACATTCCCTCCACACACAGTATGATGTCCCCACAGTACATTCCCTCCACACACAGTATGATGTCCCCACAGTACATTCCCTCCACACACAGTATGATGTCCCCACAGTACATTCCTCCACACACAGTATGATGTCCTCACAGTACATTCCTCCACACACAGTATGATGTCCTCACAGTACATTCCTCCACACACAGTATGATGTCTCCACAGTACATTCCCCTCACACACAGTATGATGTCCTCACAGTACATTCCTCCACACACAGTATGATGTCCCCACAGTACATTCCCTCCACACACAGTATGATGTCCCCACAGTACATTCCCTCCACACACAGTATGATGTCCCCACAGTACATTCCCTCCACACACAGTATGATGTCCCCACAGTACATTCCTCCACACACAGTATGATGTCCTCACAGTACATTCCTCCACACACAGTATGATGTCCTCACAGTACATTCCTCCACACACAGTGATGTCTCCACAGTACATTCCCTCCACACACAGTATGATGTCCCCACAGTACATTCCCCCCACACACAGTATGATGTCCTCACAGTACATTCCCCCCACACACAGTATGATGTCCTCACAGTACATTCCCCACACACAGTATGATGTCCTCACAGTACATTCCCTCCACACACAGTATGATGTCCCCACAGTACATTCCCCACACACAGTATGATGTCCTCACAGTACATTCCCCCCACACACAGTATGATGTCCCCACAGTACATTCCACACACACAGTATGATGTCCTCACAGTACATTCCTCCACACACAGTGATGTCTCCACAGTACATTCCCTCCACACACAGTATGATGTCCCCACAGTACATTCCCCACACACAGTATGATGTCCTCACAGTACATTCCCCCCACACACAGTATGATGTCCCCACAGTACATTCCTCCACACACAGTATGATGTCCTCACAGTACATTCCCTCCACACACAGTATGATGTCCTCACAGTACATTCCCCCCACACACAGTATGATGTCCCCACAGTACATTCCTCCACACACAGTATGATGTCCTCACAGTACATTCCCCACACACAGTATGATGTCCTCACAGTACATTCCCCCCACACACAGTATGATGTCCCCACAGTACATTCCCTCCACACACAGTATGATGTCCTCACAGTACATTACTCCACACACAGTATGATGTCCTCACAGTACATTCCCCCACACACAGTATGATGTCCCCACAGTACATTCCCTCCTCACACAGTATGATGTCCTCACAGTACATTCCCCCACACACAGTATGATGTCCTCACAGTACATTCCCTCCACACACAGTATGATGTCCTCACAGTACATTACTCCACACACAGTATGATGTCCTCACAGTACATTCCCCCACACACAGTATGATGTCCCCACAGTACATTCCCTCCTCACACAGTATGATGTCCTCACAGTACATTCCCCCACACACAGTATGATGTCCTCACAGTACATTCCCCCCACACACAGTATGATGTCCTCACAGTACATTCCCCACACACAGTATGATGTCCTCACAGTACATTCCTCCACACACAGTATGATGTCCTCACAGTACATTCCCCCACACACAGTATGATGTCCCCACAGTACATTCCCCCCACACAGTATGATGTCCTCACAGTACATTCCCTCCACACACAGTATGATGTCCTCACAGTAATAGGGCAGCAGAGTTTGCATTTTTACTATTAAGAGAGAAGGTTTTGGTTTCAGAATAAAGGCTGCAAAAATGCTGGGAGTGAACAGAGCCCAACAGAAGAACATGAGGGAAGAGAATCACCGGATATAGGAAATGTGGGAGGAGGCCCCGGGACGCAGCAGAGGGTGGAGCCGGACCCTAGGACCCAGGAACCTAATGGATTTCTAGGAACCAGTCGGTGGTTTATCTGGGCCCTAGTATTCAGTCAGTGGTAGATCTCTGCTCAAGGATCCAGTCAATAGTTTATTGGGATCCAGTCCACTAAACCAGCCCTAGAATCCCATCCATGATATATCTACATCCTAGTATCTAGCAGATAGTATAGTGGGGACCCATGATCCTGTCCAAGGTAAAGCGGGGCTCTAGGATCCAGTCAATAGTTTATTGGGGCCCTAGGATCCTGCCATGGTATAGTGGGGCCCTAGGATCCGGCCATGGTATAATGGGGCCCTAGGATCCGGCCATGGTATAGTGGGGCCCTAGGATCCAGCCATGGTATAATGGGGCCCTAGGATCCTGCCATGGTATAGTGGGGCCCTAGGATCCTGCCATGGTATAATGGGGCCCTAGGATCCGGCCATGGTATAGTGGGGCCCTAGGATCCGGCCATGGTATAATGGGGCCCTAGGATCCTGCCATGGTATAGTGGGGCCCTAGGATCCTGCCATGGTATAATGGGGCCCTAGGATCCGGCCATGGTATAGTGGGGCCCTAGGATCCGGCCATGGTATAATGGGGCCCTAGGATCCTGCCATGGTATAGTGGGGCCCTAGGATCCTGCCATGGTATAATGGGGCCCTAGGATCCTGCCATGGTATAGTGGGGCCCTAGGATCCTGCCATGGTATAATGGGGCCCTAGGATCCGGCCATGGTATAGTGGGGCCCTAGGATCCGGCCATGGTATAATGGGGCCCTAGGATCCTGCCATGGTATAGTGGGGCCCTAGGATCCTGCCATGGTATAATGGGGCCCTAGGATCCGGCCATGGTATAATGGGGCCCTAGGATCCGGCCATGGTATAGTGGAACCTTACGGTCCTGCACATTACTGGCCCCATGACGTGTAAGGACATAATGTGGAATCTTCTGACACAATGTATCCAGTGAACAGTTCTCTGTATAGAGACTCGTGCTAAATACAAAAGAGCAAATGATAAACAAGAATTTATAACAAAAAACAAAGAGGGAAACTAGAAAACCCTAAAGCTGCTGTCACCGGTATCGGCTCCTTTACATTCATTTACTGTGGAAACACATTGTGACTCGTCTGGGGTAAATCACAAGAGTTTCTCCTGTGAATAATTGTCGGTGCCCATGTGACATGAATTAGCCAATGAATGATGACTTCAGTGTTTTAAAAAGCCACATGGTAGGCCCTGTTCCTATGTCACAATGGTGAAGACAAAGGTGCTGTCTGAGGACATCAGAACTGCTATTATTAGCAAACACAAGACTTCCAGAGGGTATCAGGCCATCTCCAAAGACCTTGGTATCCAAGTTTCAACAGTGCGCAATGTTATTAAGAAGTTTGCCAAGCATGGAACCGTCAAGAACCTCCCTGGACGAGGGGGAAAGAGGAAAATTGATAACAGATGTCTTTGAAGGTTGGTGCAAATGGTGGAAAAAAACACCACGTCAAACATCCAAAGACCTGAAGGCCAACCTGCAACAGTCTGGGGTCATGGTTTCAACAAGTACCATACGTCGTACACTAAACCAGGCAGACCTTTTTTGTCGAGGTCCAAGGAAGAAACCATTGCTGAAGAAAAGACATAAAAAGGAACGACTGATCTTTGCCAAAGAGTATCTTGACAAACCACAATCCTTCTGGGAAAATGTTCTGTGGACAGATGAATCAAAAATAGAGCTTTTTGGTAATGCAAAGAAACAGTTTATTTACAGACGGCCCAATGAAGCTTATAAGGAAAAGAACACCTTACCAACAGTTAAGCATGGTGGAGGATCCATAATGCTGTGGGGTTGTTTTGTTGCGTCTGGTACTGGAGGCCTTGACCGTATCACAGGAATCATGAAATCAGAGAATTATCAAGAGATTTTAGAGCGAAATGTCCTACCCAGTGTAAGAAAACTTGGTTTGAGTAGAAGATCATGGGTCCTCCAGAAAGACAATGACCCAAAGCCACATCCAACAGTACACAGGAATGGTGGAAAAAGACAAAATGGACTGATTTACAATGGCCACAATGAGTCCTGACCTCAATCCCATAGACAATCTTTGGGGTGAAATCTGCCATTGGGGAAAAGAACCTGCAAACATTCAAGAGCTCGAACAAACTGCAAAGCATGATGGGAGAAAACTCCAGAGAAGAGCAAGAAGCTTATAGATGGCGACAAGAACGGTGTGGAGACCGTCAGCAATGCCAAAGGGGGGGCAACCAAGTATTAATTAGGGGGCAATCAGGTATTAATAAGGGGGGGGCAACCAAGTATTAATTAGGGGGCAATCAGGTATTAATAAAGGGGGGGGCAACCAAGTATTAATTAGGGGGCAATCAGGTATTAATAAGGGGGGGCAACCAAGTATTAATAAGGGGGGGCAACCAAGTATTAATAAGGGGGGGCAACCAAGTATTAATAAGGGGGGGGCAACCAAGTATTAATAAGGGGGGGCAACCGAGTATTAATAGGGGGGGGCAACCGAGTATTAATAGGGGGGGGCAACCGAGTATTAATAAGGGGGGGTAACTGAGTATTAATAGGGGGGGGCAACCGAGTATTAATAAGGGGGGGTAACTGAGTATTAATAAGTGGGGGGGCAACCGAGTATTAATAAGGGGGGGGGGGTAACTGAGTATTAATGGGGGGGGCAACCGAGTATTAATAAGGGGGGTAACTGAGTATTAATAGGGGGGGGACCGAGTATTAATAAGGGGGGTAACTGAGTATTAATAGGGGGGGGGGACCGAGTATTAATAAGGGGGGTAACTGAGTATTAATAGGGGGGGGGACCGAGTATTAATAAGGGGGGGGCAACCGAGTATTAATAGGGGGGGGGGCAACCGAGTATTAATAAGGGGGGGGCAACCGAGTATTAATAAGGGGGGGTAACTGAGTATTAATAGGGGGGGGGGGACCGAGTATTAATAAGGGGGGGTAACTGAGTATTAATAGGGGGGGGCAACCGAGTATTAATAAGGGGGGGGCAACCGAGTATTAATAAGGGGGGGTAACTGAGTATTAATAGGGGGGGGGCAACCGAGTATTAATAAGGGGGGGGGTAACTGAGTATTAATAGGGGGGGGCAACCGAGTATTAATAAGGGGGGTAACTGAGTATTAATAGGGGGGGGACCGAGTATTAATAAGGGGGGTAACTGAGTATTAATAGGGGGGGGGGACCGAGTATTAATAAGGGGGGTAACTGAGTATTAATAGGGGGGGGGACCGAGTATTAATAAGGGGGGGCAACCGAGTATTAATAGGGGGGGGGGCAACCGAGTATTAATAAGGGGGGGGCAACCGAGTATTAATAAGGGGGGGTAACTGAGTATTAATAGGGGGGGGGGACCGAGTATTAATAAGGGGGGGTAACTGAGTATTAATAGGGGGGGGTAACTGAGTATTAATAGGGGGGGGCAACCGAGTATTAATAAGGGGGGGTAACTGAGTATTAATAGGGGGGGGGCAACCGAGTATTAATAAGGGGGGGGGTAACTGAGTATTAATAGGGGGGGGCAACCGAGTATTAATAAGGGGGGGGTAACTGAGTATTAATAGGGGGGGCAACCGAGTATTAATAAGGGGGGTAACCGAGTATTAATAGGGGGGGGCAACCGAGTATTAATAAGTGGGGGGCAACCGAGTATTAATAAGGGGGGGGGGGTAACTGAGTATTAATGGGGGGGGCAACCGAGTATTAATAAGGGGGGTAACTGAGTATTAATAGGGGGGGGACCGAGTATTAATAAGGGGGGTAACTGAGTATTAATAGGGGGGGGGACCGAGTATTAATAAGGGGGGTAACTGAGTATTAATAGGGGGGGGGACCGAGTATTAATAAGGGGGGGGCAACCGAGTATTAATAGGGGGGGGGCAACCGAGTATTAATAAGGGGGGGGCAACCGAGTATTAATAAGGGGGGGTAACTGAGTATTAATAGGGGGGGGGACCGAGTATTAATAAGGGGGGGTAACTGAGTATTAATAGGGGGGGGCAACCGAGTATTAATAAGGGGGGGGCAACCGAGTATTAATAAGGGGGGGTAACTGAGTATTAATAGGGGGGGGGGACCGAGTATTAATAAGGGGGGTAACTGAGTATTAATAGGGGGGGGGACCGAGTATTAATAAGGGGGGGCAACCGAGTATTAATAGGGGGGGGGGCAACCGAGTATTAATAAGGGGGGGCAACCGAGTATTAATAGGGGGGGGCAACCGAGTATTAATAAGGGGGGGGCAACCGAGTATTAATAAGGGGGGGTAACTGAGTATTAATAAGGGGGGGGCAACCGAGTATTAATAAGGGGGGGGGGTAACTGAGTATTAATAAGGGGGGGTAACTGAGTATTAATAAGGGGGGGCAACCGAGTATTAATAAGGGGGGGGTAACTGAGTATTAATGGGGGGGGCAACCGAGTATTAATAAGGGGGGGGGCAACCGAGTATTAATAGGGGGGGGCAACCGAGTATTAATAAGGGGGGTAACTGAGTATTAATAGGGCGGGCAACCGAGTATTAATAAGGGGGGGGTAACCGAGTATTAATAAGGGGGGGGTAACTGAGTATTAATAGGGGGGGGCAACCGAGTATTAATAAAGGGGGGTAACTGAGTATTAATAGGGGGGGGCAACCGAGTATTAATAAGGGGGGGTAACTGAGTATTAATAGGGGGGGGGGCAACCGAGTATTAATAGGGGGGGGCAACCGAGTATTAATAAGGGGGGGCAACCAAGTATTAATAAGGGGGGGGCAACCAAGTATTAATAAGGGGGGGCAACCAAGTATTAATAAGGGGGGGCAACCGAGTATTAATAGGGGGGGGGCAACCGAGTATTAATAGGGGGGGGCAACCGAGTATTAATAAGGGGGGGTAACTGAGTATTAATAGGGGGGGCAACCGAGTATTAATAAGGGGGGGTAACTGAGTATTAATGGGGGGGGGCAACCGAGTATTAATAAGGGGGGTAACTGAGTATTAATAGGGCGGGCAACCGAGTATTAATAAGGGGGGGGTAACCGAGTATTAATAAGGGGGGGGGTAACTGAGTATTAATAGGGGGGGGCAACCGAGTATTAATAAAGGGGGGGTAACTGAGTATTAATAGGGGGGGGCAACCGAGTATTAATAAGGGGGGGTAACTGAGTATTAATAGGGGGGGGGGCAACCGAGTATTAATAGGGGGGGGCAACCGAGTATTAATAAGGGGGGGGCAACCAAGTATTAATAAGGGGGGGGCAACCAAGTATTAATAAGGGGGGGCAACCGAGTATTAATAGGGGGGGGCAACCGAGTATTAATAGGGGGGGCAACCGAGTATTAATAAGGGGGGGTAACTGAGTATTAATAGGGGGGGGCAACCGAGTATTAATAAGGGGGGGGGGGGTAACTGAGTATTAATAGGGGGGGCAACCGAGTATTAATAAGGGGGGGGTAACTGAGTATTAATAGGGGGGGGCAACCGAGTATTAATAAGGGGGGGTAACCGAGTATTAATAGGGGGGGGCAACCGAGTATTAATAAGTGGGGGGCAACCGAGTATTAATAAGGGGGGGGGGGTAACTGAGTATTAATGGGGGGGGCAACCGAGTATTAATAAGGGGGGTAACTGAGTATTAATAGGGGGGGGACCGAGTATTAATAAAGGGGGTAACTGAGTATTAATAAGGGGGGGGCAACCGAGTATTAATAAGGGGGGGGTAACTGAGTATTAATAGGGGGGGGGCAACCGAGTATTAATAAGGGGGGGGCAACCGAGTATTAATAAGGGGGGGTAACTGAGTATTAATAGGGGGGGGGACCGAGTATTAATAAGGGGGGTAACTGAGTATTAATAGGGGGGGGGACCGAGTATTAATAGGGGGGGGGCAACCGAGTATTAATAGGGGGGGGCAACCGAGTATTAATAGGGGGGGGACCGAGTATTAATAGGGGGGGGGCAACCGAGTATTAATAGGGGGGGGGCAACCGAGTATTAATAAGGGGGGGGGCAACCGAGTATTAATAAGGGGGGGGTAACTGAGTATTAATAGGGGGGGGGGCAACCGAGTATTAATAGGGGGGGGGGCAACTGAGTATTAATAAGGGGGGGTAACTGAGTATTAATAGGGGGGGGCAACCGAGTATTAATAGGGGGGGGCAACCGAGTATTAATAAGGGGGGTAACTGAGTATTAATAGGGGGGGGCAACCGAGTATTAATAGGGGGGGGCAACCGAGTATTAATAAGGGGGGGTAACTGAGTATTAATAGGGGGGGGGTAACCGAGTATTAATAAGGGGGGGGCAACCGAGTATTAATAGGGGGGGCAACCGAGTATTAATAAGGGGGGGGTAACCGAGTATTAATAAGGGGGGGGCAACCGAGTATTAATTAGGGGCCTTTATTGCTGCTTATTCTGTTTCTTCTTTGAAATTGCAACATGGAAGATGAATAACAATGTTTTATTCTTGTATTACTCTGAACCACGAATTAAAAAATCCTGAGGATATAACTTTGGTACATTTACATTTATTTCTGAAGATACTAGATGGTGGCCAGATTCTAACGCATCGGGTATTCTAGAATATGTATGCGGCCGACCGCGACCAATCATCAGAGCGGTGTTTAAATTTGGCACCAATGTCGCTGATTGGTCGCGGCTGGCGTCCGCGACCAATCAGGACAGCGGTGTTTAAATGTGTCTGCAAGATCGGTGATTGGTCGCGGGCGCTATTTAAATGTGGCGCCCAAATCGGTGATTGGTCACGGGCAGCGGCCGCGACCAATCAGCACAGCGGTGTTTAACTTTTGCGGCAAGATCAGTGATTGGTCGCGGCCGAAGATCGCGACCAATTACCGATTTGTGCGCCACATTTAAATAGCGGCCGCGACCAATCACCGATCTTGCAGAGACATTTAAACACCGCTGTGCTGATTGGTCGCCGACGCTGCCCGTGACCAATCACCGATTTTGGCGCCACATTTAAATAGCGTCCGCGACCAACCAGCACAGCGATGTTTAACTTTTGGGCCAAGATCAGTGATTGGTCGCGGCGAGAGATCGCGACCAATCATCGAATCGTATTAGTGAGGAGCGGGGAGCGGAATCGTATTGGTGAGGAGCGGGGAGAGGAATCGTATTGGTGAGGAGCGGGGAGAGGAATCGTATTAGTGAGGAGCGGGGAGCGGAATCGTATTGGTGAGGAGCGGGGAGAGGAATCGTATTGGTGAGGAGCGGGGAGCGGAATCGTATTAGTGAGGACCGGGGAGCGGAATCGTATTGGTGAGGACCGGGGAGCGGAATCGTATTGGTGAGGAGCGGGGAGCGGAATCGTATTAGTGAGGAGCGGGGAGCGGAATCGTATTGGTGGGGAGCGGAATCGTATTGGTGAGGAGCGGGGAGCGGAATCGTATTAGTGAGGAGCGGGGAGCGGAATCGTATTGCTGAGGAGCGGGGAGCGGAATCGTATTAGTGAGGAGCGGGGAGCGGAATCGTATTGCTGAGGAGCGGGGAGCGGAATCGTATTAGTGAGGAGCGGGGAGCGGAATCGTATTGGTGGGGAGCGGAATCGTATTGGTGAGGAGCGGGGAGCGGAATCGTATTAGTGAGGAGCGGGGAGTGGAATCGTATTGGTGAGGAGCGGGGAGCGGAATCGTATTGGTGAGGACCGGGGAGCGGAATCGTATTGGTGAGGAGCGGGGAGGGGAATCGTATTGGTGAGGAGCGGGGAGCGGAATCGTATTGGTGAGGAGCGGGGAGCGGAATCGTATTGGTGAGGAGCGGGGAGCGGAATCGTATTAGTGAGGAGCGGGGAGCGGAATCGTATTGCTGAGGAGCGGGGAGCGGAATCGTATTAGTGAGGAGCGGGGAGCGGAATCGTATTAGTGAGGAGCGGGGAGCGGAATCGTATTGGTGGGGAGCGGAATCGTATTGGTGAGGAGCGGGGAGCGGAATCGTATTGGTGAGGAGCGGGGAGCGGAATCGTATTGGTGAGGAGCGGAATCGTATTAGTGAGGAGCGGGGAGAGGAATCGTATTGGTGAGGAGCGGGGAGCGGAATCGTATTGGTGAGGAGCGGGGAGCGGAATCGTATTGGTGAGGACCGGGGAGCGGAATCGTATTGGTGAGGAGCGGGGAGCGGAATCGTATTGGTGAGGAGCGGGGAGCGGAATCGTATTGGTGAGGAGCGGGGAGCGGAATCGTATTGGTGAGGAGCGGGGAGCGGAATCGTATTGGTGAGGAGCGGGGAGCGGAATCGTATTGGTGAGGAGCGGGGAGCGGAATCGTATTGGTGAGGAGCGGGGAGCGGAATCGTATTGGTGAGGACCGGGGAGCGGAATCGTATTGGTGAGGACCGGGGAGCGGAATCGTATTGGTGAGGACCGGGGAGCGCCGCTGCCTGTGCGGCTACTTCCACTGCAAGAACCCGGGACATGAGCGACTGCTCGCAGCAGAAGTATCCCGACCCGCAGCGCCGCTCCCCGGTCCTCCCTTCTGCATGGAGGTCAGCGACGCCGGCGGTCCTTCCGCTGCTACCGGCCGGGACATGAGCGACTGCTCGCAGCAGAAGTATCCCGCCCCGCAGCGCCGCTCCCCGGTCCTCGCTTGACACCCTAGCTGCATGGAGGTCAGTGGCGCCGGCGGTCGGGAGATGAGCGCCTCGCGCCGGTCATCTCCCGGCTGCATCGCCGATGAGCTCAGTCCCGCAGATGAGCCGCTAACAGCCGCCATCTTTTTTCAGAAATCCCACGGCGCTGATTGGCCGCTGCCAGACCAATGAGCGACGTGGGATTTCCTGGACAGACAGACAGACAGACGGGATAAGACGATTATATATATAGATTGTACAGGCTATGAAAAAAATGAAGGGGCCAATAATAGGGACCGTCACTGTATGATCTAGGCCAGGGTGTAGAAGGGCTCTGGGATCCGGGCCATAGAATAGTCGAGCCCTGGGATACAGGCCATGGTATAGTGGGGTCCTGGGATCCAAGCATGGTATAGTGGGGTCCTGGGATCCAAGCCATGGTATAGTGGGGTCCTGGGATCCAGGCCATGGTATAGTCGAGCCCTGGGATCCAGGCCATGGTATAGTGGGGTCCTGGGATCCAGGCCATGGTATAGTGGGGCCCTGGGATCCAGGCCATGGTATAGTGAGGTCCTGGGATCCAGACCATGGTATAGTGGGGTCCTGCGATCCAGTCCATGGTAGTGGGGCCCTGGGATCCAGGCCATGGTATAGTGGGGTCCTGGGATCCAGACCATGGTATAGTGGGGTCCTGGGATCCCAGTCCTTGGTATAGTGGGGCCCTGGGATCCAGGCCATGGTATAGTGGGGTCCTGGGCTCCAGACTATGGTAAAGCTGTGATGATTCTGCAGAGGTCTCTCCATTACAGAGGACAGCTATCCATGTGACCCAGTGTCTCCAGTCACTTCCAGAGCTGTATTTTCCATTCCACTTCTTCGCTGTTAACTCTCGGGGTCACATCTCCTGTCTTCCCGCTGGTCGAGTGCTGAGCATTCGAGTGTTTGCCTTGTATCTCAATATCCCGGCCAGTTCAGAGGCTCCTGGGCACCCCCACAACACCTGGGTATATGATCCCTCCCGTCATGTAGAAAATCAATGACTGTTATAACAATCTGCCTAATCTGAGGGGTCACCTCCTCCTTCTGCCCACAATACCCAGGTCACTGTGCTTTACAATGCAATGATGGGTCAGACATCTTCTCTGGTTACAGGTCTTTGCCAATCCTGAAGATGCTGCAGCTCACAGCAAAGGAGGTGACGCCAAGAAATTCCTCCGAACTGACCAAGATGTGGAGCGGGTCCGCAGGTAATAATCACTTAACAAAAGTGGCAGTAATGTAGGGTGTGATCAAGTGTCCATATGTGTAGGGCATCCCCAGGTCTCTCCATGTGCGGAGGGCGTCCCCAGGTCTCTCCTTCATGTGCGGAGGGCGTCCCCAGGTCTCTCCTTCATGTGCGGAGGGCGTCCCCAGGTCTCTCCTTCATGTGCGGAGGGCGTCCCCAGGTCTCTCCTTCATGTGCGGAGGGCGTCCCCAGGTCTCTCCTTCATGTGCGGAGGGCGTCCCCAGGTCTCTCCTTCATGTGCGGAGGGCGTCCCCAGGTCTCTCCTTCTTGTGCGGAGGGCGTCCTCTGGTCTCTCCTTCTTGTGCGGAGGGCGTCCTCTGGTCTCTCCATGTGCGGAGGGCGTCCTCTGGTCTCTCCATGTGCGGAGGGCGTCCTCTGGTCTCTCCATGTGCGGAGGGCGTCCTCTGGTCTCTCCATGTGCGGAGGGCGTCCTCTGGTCTCTCCATGTGCGGAGGGCGTCCTCTGGTCTCTCCATGTGCGGAGGGCGTCCTCTGGTCTCTCCATGTGCGGAGGGCGTCCTCTGGTCTCTCCATGTGCGGAGGGCGTCCTCTGGTCTCTCCATGTGCGGAGGGCGTCCTCTGGTCTCTCCATGTGCGGAGGGCGTCCTCTGGTCTCTCCATGTGCGGAGGGCGTCCTCTGGTCTCTCCATGTGCGGAGGGCGTCCTCTGGTCTCTCCATGTGCGGAGGGCGTCCTCTGGTCTCTCCATGTGCGGAGGGCGTCCTCTGGTCTCTCCATGTGCGGAGGGCGTCCTCTGGTCTCTCCATGTGCGGAGGGCGTCCTCTGGTCTCTCCATGTGCGGAGGGCGTCCTCTGGTCTCTCCATGTGCGGAGGGCGTCCTCTGGTCTCTCCATGTGCGGAGGGCGTTCTTGGATCTCTTCTCAATGTGCGTAGAGGGCATCCTCAGGTCTCTCCTTCATGTGCGGAGGGCCTCCTCTGGTCTCTCCATGTGCGGAGGGCCTCCTCTGGTCTCTCCATGTGCGGAGGGCCTCCTCTGGTCTCTCCATGTGCGGAGGGCCTCCTCTGGTCTCTCCATGTGCGGAGGGCCTCCTCTGGTCTCTCCATGTGCGGAGGGCGTCCTCTGGTCTATCCATGTGCGGAGGGCGTCCTCTGGTCTCTCCATGTGCGGAGGGCGTCCTCTGGTCTCTCCATGTGCGGAGGGCGTCCTCTGGTCTCTCCATGTGCGGAGGGCGTCCTCTGGTCTCTCCATGTGCGGAGGGCGTCCTCTGGTCTCTCCATGTGCGGAGGGCGTCCTCTGGTCTCTCCATGTGCGGAGGGCGTCCTCTGGTCTCTCCATGTGCGGAGGGCGTCCTCTGGTCTCTCCATGTGCGGAGGGCGTCCTCTGGTCTCTCCATGTGCGGAGGGCGTCCTCTGGTCTCTCCATGTGCGGAGGGCGTCCTCTGGTCTCTCCATGTGCGGAGGGCGTCCTCTGGTCTCTCCATGTGCGGAGGGCGTCCTCTGGTCTCTCCATGTGCGGAGGGCGTCCTTGGATCTCTTCTCAATGTGCGTAGAGGGCATCCTCAGGTCTCTCCTTCATGTGCGTAGAGGGCATCCTCAGGTCTCTCCTTCATGTGCGGAGGGCGTCCTCTGGTCTCTCCATGTGCGGAGGGCGTCCTCTGGTCTCTCCATGTGCGGAGGGCGTCCTCTGGTCTCTCCATGTGCGGAGGGCGTCCTCTGGTCTCTCCATGTGCGGATGGCGTCCTCTGGTCTCTCCTTCATGTGCAGAGGGCGTTCTTGGATCTCTTAATGTGCGTAGAGGGCATCCTCAGATCTCTTCTCCATCTGTGGAGGGCCTCCTCTGGTCTCCCCATGTGCGGATGGCGTCCTCTGGTCTCTCCTTCATGTGCAGAGGGCGTTCTTGGATCTCTTAATGTGCGTAGAGGGCATCCTCAGATCTCTTCTCCATCTGTGGAGGGCGTCCTCTGGTCTCTCCTTCATGTGCGGAGGGCGTCCTCTGGTCTCTCCTTCATGTGCGGAGGGCGTCCTCTGGTCTCTCCATGTGCAGAGGGCATTCTTGGATCTCTTAATGTGCGTAGAGGGCATCCTCAGATCTCTTCTCCATCTGTGGAGGGCGTCCTCAGGTCTCTCCTCCATGTGCAGAGGGCGTCCTCTGGTCTCTCCTTCATGTGTGGAGGGCGTCCTCTGGCCTCTCCATGTGCAGAGGGCGTTCTTGGATCTCTTAATGTGCGTAGAGGGCATCCTCAGATCTCTTCTCCATCTGTGGAGGGCATTCTCAGGTCTCTCCTCCATGTGCAGAGGGCGTCCTCGGATATCTTCTCCATCTGTGGAGGGCGTCCCAAGGTCTCTCCTTCATATGTGGAGTGCGTCCTTGGATCACTTCTCAATGTGCATAGAGGACATCCTTGGATATCTTCTCCATCTGTGGAGGGCATTCCCAGGTCTCTCCTCTATGTGCAGAGGGCGTCCTCGTATATCTTCTCCATCTGTTGAGGGCGTCCTCAGGTCTCTCCTCCGTGTGCGGAAGGCGTCCTTGAATATCTTCTCCAGCCTCCTGTCATTCTTTCATCTGCGGAGGGTGTCCTCCAGTCTCTCTTCCATGTGCGGAGGGCATTCTTGAGTCTCTCCTCCATGTGCGGAGGGTGTCCTCCTGTCATTCTTCCATCTGTGGAATTTCTCCGGGTCTCTCCTCTGTGCGGAGGGTGTCATCAGATGTCTCCTCCATGTGCGGAGGACATTCCCTGGTCTTCCCTCCATCTGCAGAGGATCTCTTCTCCATCTATGAAGGGCTTCTTCAGGTCTCTCCTCCATTTGTAAAGGGCATCCTCCTGCCATTCCTCCATCTTCAGTGGACGTCCTCGGGTCTCTCCTCCATCTGCGGAGGGCGTCCACCTGTCATTCTTTCATTTGCGAAAGGGCATCCTTGGGTCTCTCCTCCATCTGTAAAGGGCATCCTTGGGTCTCTTCATGTGCAGAAGGCGTTCTCGGGTCTCGTTTTTATCTGTAGAGGGTGTCATCTGGTCTCTCCTCCATCTATGAAGGGCGTCATCAGGTCTCTCCTCCATCTGTAAAGGACGTTGTTGGGTCTCTCCTCCATCTGTAAAGAGCTTTCTCGGGTCTCTTCTCGATGTGCAGAGGGCGTCCTCGGATCTCTTCTCCATTTGTAGAGGGCGTTCTCAGGTCTCTCCTCCATGTGCGGAGGGCATCCTCGGATATCTTCTCCTTCTGTGGAGGGCATACTCAGGTCTCCCCTCGATGTATGGAGGGCATTCTTGGGTATCTCCTCCATCAGCGGAGGGAATCCTCTTGTCATTCTTCCATCTGCGGAAGGTGTCATCGGGTCCCTCCTCCGTCTACGAAATGCGTCCTCTGGTCTCTCCTCCATGTGCGTAGGACGTCCTCCTGTGATTCTTCCATCTGTGGAAGATGTCCTTGGGTCTTTCCTCCATCTGTGGAGGGCATCTTCCTATCATTCTTTCATCTACGGAGGGCGTCCTCGGGTCTCTCCTCCATGTGCGGAGGGCATCCTCGGATCTCTTTTCTGTCTGTGGAGGGCGCCCTTGGATCTGTCATACATCTAAAGGGCGTGTCCTTGGGGGTCTCGTCCATCCAAAGTGGGCATCCTTGGGTCTCTTCTACATCTGCAAAAGGGCATCCTCGGTCCCCTCGTCCATCTGTTGGGGCATTCTCAGGAGTCTCATTCATCTGTGAAGGAGGTCCTTGGGTCTCTCCTCCATCTGTGGAGGGTGTCCTCATGTGTCTTCTACATGTGCACAGGACTTTGTCTTGTCATACAACTATCTGAGAAAGGGCATTCTCGGGTCTCTCCTCCATAAGTAGGGGGCATCTTTAAGGGTCTCATCCATCTGTGAAGGGGGCATCCTCGGTTCTTTTCCCCATCTGTGAAGGTTGTTCTCTGGTCTTTCCTCTGCAGAGGGCGCCTGGTGCTGCTCAGTATGGCAGCATTGTATGTGACCGGCTGCCATTTGCGGAGATAGCCTTACTAAGCTTCCAGAGACTGGCGCCTGTAGATGGGAGGGCAGTGACTTTATGTGGTCACTGGAGGGCAGCAGTGGCCACCCCAGGGACGTAACATGCTGAACTCTTCTGATTTCCTGGCAGTTCTATGATTCTCTCTGAGGTTTCGTGCGTTACATTTACCATATAAAAGTGGTGCAAACGATGGTGTCCATGTACATGGCGAGCCGCACCATCCCAACCCACTGTGGTGACTGCCACAATAGAGGCATTGATGGGGCTAAAGAATGTGCTGATAAAGAGAAGTGTAGAGTGGGGAGCCATCTCCCCTTCATTAGTCACCGCTCCACCCCCATCCTCTAGTGACCGCTCCACTCCCCTCCTCTAGTGACCCCTCCACCCCCCTCCTCTAGTGACCCCTCCACCCCCCTCCTCTAGTGACCGTTCCACCCCCCTCCTCTAGTGACCGTTCCACCCCCCTCCTCTAGTGAGCCCTCCACCCCCTCCTCTAGTGAGCCCTCCACCCCCTCCTCTAGTGAGCCCTCCACCCCCCTCCTCTAGTGAGCCCTCCACCCCCCTCCTCTAGTGACCCCTCCACCCCCCTCCTCTAGTGACCCCTCCACCCCCATCCTCTAGTGACCCCTCCACCCCCCTCCTCTAGTGACCCCTCCACCCCCTCCTCTAGTGACCCCTCCTCTAGTGACCCCTCCACCCCCCTCCTCTAGTGACCCCTCCAACCCCTTCTCTAGTCACCCATCCACCCCCTCCTCTAGTGACCCCTCCACCCCCCTCTTCTAGTGACCCCTCCACCCCCCTCCTCTAGTGACCCCTCCACCCCCTTCCTCTAGTGACCCCTCCACCCCCCTCCTCTAGTGACCCCTCCACCCCCCTCCTCTAGTGACCGCTCCACTCCCCTCCTCTAGTGACCCCTCCACCCCCCTCCTCTAGTGACCCCACCACCCCCCTCCTCTAGTGACCCCTCCACCCCCCTCCTCTAGTGACCCCTCCACCCCCCTCCTCTAGTGACCCCTCCAACCCCTCCTCTAGTGACCCATCCACCCCCCTCCTCTAGTGACCCCTCCACCCCCCTCCTCTAGTGACCCCTCCACCCCCCTCCTCTAGTGACCCCTCCACCCCCCTCTTCTAGTGACCCCTCCACCCCCCACTTCTAGTGACCGCTCCACCCCCCTCCTCTAGTGACTGCTCCACCCCCTCCTCTCGTGACCGCTCCACCCCCTTCCTCTAGTGACTGCTCCACCCCCCTCCTCTAGTGACCCCTCCACCCCCTCCTTTAGTGACCCTTCCACCCCTCCCTTCTAGTGACCCCTCCACCCCCTCCTCTAGTGACCGCTCCACCCCCTCCTCTAGTGACCACTCCACCCCTCCTCTAGTGACCGCTCCACCCCCTCCTCTAGTGACCGCTCCACCCCCTCCTCTAGTGACCGCTCCACCCCCTCCTCTAGTGACCCCTCCATCCCCCTCCTCCAGTGACCCCTCCACCCCCCTCCTCTAGTCACCGCTCCACCCCCTTACTCTAGTGACTGCTCCACCCCCTCTTCTAGTGACCCCTCCACACGCCTTCTCTAGTGACCCCTCCACACGCCTTCTCTAGTGACCCCTCCACCCCCCTCCTCTAGTGACCCCTCCACCCCCCTCCTCTAGTGACCCCTCCACCCCCCTCCTTTAGTGACCCCTCCACCCCCCTCCTTTAGTGACCCCTCCACCCCCCTCCTCTAGTGACCCCTCCACCCCCCTCCTCTAGTGACCCCTCCACCCCCCTCCTCTAGTGACCGCTCCACCCCCCTCCTCTAGTGACCGCTCCACCCCCCTCCTCTAGTGACCGCTCCACCCCCCTCCTCTAGTGACCGCTCCACCCCCCTCCTCTAGTGACCCCTCCACCCCCCTCCTCTAGTGACCGCTCCACCCCCCTCCTCTAGTGACCGCTCCACCCCCCTCCTCTAGTGACTGCTCCACCCCCCTCCTCTAGTGACTGCTCCACCCCCCTCCTCTAGTGACTGCTCCACCCCCCTCCTCTAGTGACTGCTCCACCCCCTTCCTCTAGTTATCCCTCCACCCCCCTCCTCTAGTGACCCCTTCACACCCTCCTCTAGTGACCCCTTCACCCCCTCCTCTAGTGACCCCTCCACCCCCCTCCTCTAGTGACCCCTCCACCCCCCTCCTCTAGTGACCCCTCCACCCCCCTCCTCTAGTGACCCCTCCACCCCCCTCCTCTAGTGACCCCTCCACCCCCCTCCTCTAGTGACCCCTCCACCCCCCTCCTCTAGTGACCCATCCACCCCCTCCTCTAGTGACCCCTCCACCCCCTCCTCTAGTGACCCCTCCACCCCCTCCTCTAGTGACCCCTCCACCCCCTCCTCTAGTGACCCCTCCACCCCCTCCTCTAGTGAACCCTCCACCCCCCTCCTCTAGTGACCCCTCCACCCCCTTCCTCTAGTGACTGCTCCACCCCCCTCCTCTAGTGACTGCTCCACCCCCCTCCTCTAGTGACTGCTCCACCCCCCTCCTCTAGTGACTGCTCCACCCCCCTCCTCTAGTGACCCCTCCACCCCCCTCCTTTAGTGACCCTTCCACCCCCTCCTCTAGTGACCGCTCTACCCCCTCCTCTAGTGACCGCTCTACCCCCTCCTCTAGTGACCGCTCTACCCCCTCCTCTAGTGACCGCTCTACCCCTCCTCTAGTGACCGCTCTACCCCCTCCTCTAGTGACCCCTCCACCCCCTCCTCTAGTGACCCCTCCACCCCCTCCTCTAGTGACCCCTTCAACCCCCTCTTCTAGTGATCGCTCTACACCCCTCCTCTAGTGACCCCTCTACACCCCTCCTCTAGTGACCCCTCTACACCCCTCCTCTAGTGACCCCTCCAGCCCACTCCTCTAGTGACCCCTCCAGCCCACTCCTCTAGTGACCCCTCCACCCCCTTCCTCTAGTGACCGCTCCACCCCCTCTTCTAGAGACCCCTCCACACGCCTTCTCTAGTGAGCCCTCCACACGCCTTCTCTAGTGACCCCTCCACACGCCTTCTCTAGTGACCCCTCCACCCGCCTCCTCTAGTGACCCCTCCACCCCCTCCTCTAGTGACCCCTCCACCCCCTCCTCTAGTGACCCCTCCACCCTCTCCTCTAGTGACCCCTGCACCCCCCTCCTATAGTGACCCATTCACCCCCATCCTCTAGTGACCCCTCCACCCCCCCTCCTATAGTGAACCCTCCACCCCCCTCCTCTAGTGACCCCTCCACCCCCCTCCTCTAGTGACCCCTCCACCCCCTTCCTCTAGTGACTGCTCCACCCCCTCTTCTAGTGACCCCTCCACACGCCTTCTCTAGTGACCCTCCACACGCCTTCTCTAGTGACCCCTCCACACGCCTTCTCTAGTGACCCCTCCACACGCCTTCTCTAGTGACCCCTCCACACGCCTTCTCTAGTGACCCCTCCACCCCCTTCCTCTAGTGACCCCTCCACCCCCCTCCTCTAGTGACCCCTCCACCCCCCTCCTTTAGTGACCCTTCCACCCCCTTCCTCTAGTGACCCCTCCACCCCCTTCCTCTAGTGACCCCTCCACCCCCTTCCTCTAGTAACCCCTCCACCCCCTTCCTCTAGTGACTGCTCCACCCCCTCCTCTAGTGATCCCTCCACCCCCCTCATTTAGTGACCCCTCCCTTCTAGTGACCCCTCCACCCCTCCCTTCTAGTGACCCCTCCACCCCCTCCTCTAGTGACCCCTCCACCCCCTCCTCTAGTGACCCTCCACCCCCTCCTCTAGTGACCCCTCCACCCCTCTCCTCTATTGACCCCTCCAACCCTCTCCTCTATTGACCCCTCCACCCCCTCCTCTAGTGACCCCTCCACCCCTCTCCTCTATTGACCCCTCCAACCCTCTCCTCTAGTGACCTTTCCACCCCTCCCTTCTAGTGATCCCTCCTCTAGTGACTTTTCCACCCCTCCCTTGTAGTGACCCCTCCACCCCTCCCTTCTAGTGACCCCTCCACCCCTCCCTTCTAGTGACTGACCCCTCCACCCCTCCCTTCTAGTGACCCCTCCACCCCTCCCTTCTAGTGACCCCTCTACCCCTCCCTTCTAGTGACCCCTCTACCCCTCCCTTCTAGTGACCCCTTCACCCCTCCCTTCTAGTGACCCCCTCCACCCCTCCCTTCTAGTGACCCCTCCACCCCCCTCCTCTAGGACCTCTCCACCCCCTCCTGTAGTGACCGCTCCACCCCCTCCTGTAGTGACCGCTCCACCCCCTCCTCTAGTGACTGCTCCACCCCCTTCCTCTAGTGACCCCTCCACCCCCTTCCTCTTGTGACCCCTCCACCCCCTTCCTCTTGTGACCCCTCCACACCCCTCCTCTAGTGACCCCTCCACCCTCTTCTAGTGACTGCTCCACCCCCCTCTTCTAGTGACTGCTCACCTCACTCCTCTAGTGACCCCTCCACCCCCTTAACTAGTCACCGCTCCAACTACCTCCACCCCCCTCCTCTAGTGACCCCTCCACCCCCTTAACTAGTCACCGCTCCAACTCCCTCCTCTAGTGACCGCTTCAACCGCCTCTTCTAGTGACCGCTCCACCCCCCTCCTCTAGTGACCCCTCTACCCCCTCCTCTAGTGACCCCTCCACCCCTTCCTCCAGTGACCCCTCCACACCCTCTTCTATTGACCCCTTCACCCCCCTCCTCTAGTGACCCCTCCAAACCCCTCTAGTGACCCCTCCACCCCCTCCTCTAGTGACCCCTCCACCGCCCTCCTCTAGTGACCCCTCCACCGCCCTCCTCTAGTGACCCCTCCACCGCCCTCCTCTAGTGACCCCTCCACCGCCCTCCTCTAGTGACCCCTCCACCGCCCTCCTCTAGTGACTGCTCCACCCCCTCCTCTAGTGACTGCTCCACCCCCCCCTCTAGTGACTGCTCCACTCCTTCCTCTATTGACTGCTCCACCCCCTCCTCTAGTGACTGCTCCATCCCCCTCCTCTAGTGACTGCTCCACCCCCCTCCTGTAGTGACTGCTCCACCCCCCTCCTCTAGTGACCTCCTCCACCCCCTCCTCTAGTGACCGCTCCACCCCCTCCTATAGTGACCACTCCACCCCCTCCTCTAGTGACCACTCCACCCCCCTCCTCTAGTCACCGCTCCAACTCCCTCCTCTAATGGCCGCTACAACCGCCTCTTCTAGTGACCGCTCAACCCCCTCCTCTAGTGACCCCTCCACCCCCTTCCTCTAGTGACTGCTCCACCCCGTCTTCTTGTGACCCCTCAACACCCCTCCTCTAGTGACCCCTCCACACCCCTTCTCTAGTGACTGCTCCGCTAGTGACTGCTCCACCCCCCTCCACTAGTGACTGCTCCACCCCCCTCCTCTAGTGACTGCTCCACCCCCCTCCTCTAGTGACTGCTCCACCCCCCTCCTCTAGTGACCCCTTCCACCCCCCTCCTTTAGTGACCCTTCCCCCCTTCCTCTAGTGACCCCTCCACCCCCTTCCTCTAGTAACCCCTCCACCCCCTTCCTCTAGTAACTCCTCCACCCCCTTCCTAGAGTGACTGCTCCACCCCCTCCTCTAGTGATCCCTCCACCCCCCTCATTTAGTGACCCCTCCCTTCTAGTGACCCCTCCACCCCCTCCTCTAGAGACCCCCTCCACCCCCTCCTCTAGTGACCCCTCCACCCCCTCCTCTAGTGACCCCTCCACCCCCTCCTCTAGTGACCCCTCCACCCCCTCCTCTAGTGACCCCTCCAACCCCCTCCTCTAGTGACCCCTCCAACCCCCTCCTCTAGTGACCCCTCCACCCCCTCCTCTAGTGACCCCTCCACCCCCCTCCTCTAGTGACCCCTCCACCCCCCTCCTCTAGTGACCCCTCCAACCCCCTCCTCTAGTGACCTTTCCACCCCTCCCTTCTAGTGATCCCTCCAACCCCCTCCTCTAGTGACTTTTCCACCGCTCCCTTCTAGTGACCCCTCCACCCCTCCCTTCTAGTGACCCCTCCACCCCTCTCTTCTAGTGACCCCTCCACCCCTCTCTTCTAGTGACCCCTCCACCCCTCTCTTCTAGTGACCCCTCCACCCTCCCTTCTAGTGATCCCTCCACCCCTCCCTTCTAGTGACCGCTCCACCCCCTCCTCTAGTGACCGCTCCACCCCCTTCCTCTAGTGACCGCTCCACCCCCTTCCTCTAGTGACCGCTCCACCCCTTCCTCTAGTGACCCCTCCACCCCCTTCCTCTAGTGACCCCTCCACCCCTTCCTCTAGTGACCCCTCCACCCCCCTCTTCTAGTGACCCCTCCACCCCCCTCTTCTAGTGACTGCTCCACCCCCCTCTTCTAGTGACTGCTCCACCCCCTCTTCTAGTGACTGCTCCACCCCCTCTTCTAGTGACTGCTCC
>NW_027370784.1:0-33388 GCF_046119375.1 Phyllobates terribilis
GCATCCCGCTAATCCATAAATGAACTCCAAACCGGATTCCGGGCATACCACTCGTTAATCACCTAAACACCACTAAACCTAATCTAATAGTCGCTAGTTAACACCATATAACAAGCTCCTATCAAACTTCCCCACACTTAAACCTTGCTCGTCTTCGAGTAAGCAAAATGAAACTCACTCCTCCTATAAGCACAAAGGTCTGCAGTAAGCGTAGGGACAGTCTGCTAGCGACTATACTTCAAACTCCATGTGTAAATGAGCACTAACCTAACTCCGATCTATCTCTGTATCTCTCCAAGATGACCTACCCAAATCCCTCCTTATGTCTCCACTTCATATGTCACCACTCCATAATAATAATAAATCGAACCAAGTGATGCGCAAATGAGCACAAGTGGACTCGTAATCTCCTCTAAGGGTAAGGGTACATAAATAATAATAATGAAGATAAAAATCAAGTCTCCCACTCTCTTATACACTTCTTATACCTCCTCTTCAATTAATGTCCTAAACACTAATTAATATCATCAAACCATACATTACAACCACCAATCCTAATCAAAAAAATCCGCATAGCACAACCACAACAACATGCATCCAACTCCAAGAAATAGAAATCTAATCCTAGAATCAGATACAACCGCCAATAATGTGTAACAAATCTCATGAAATAGTAAAAGGTGAGCATGCGAAGTATGGATATCAATAAGCTCAAAAACAGAAGAATAAAAGGCTAATTACTACCTTTTATCCCTCCTTGGTGAATCCTAAAACCCGAGACAATCCTTCAACTCCCTTCTTATGTCTCCGACGCTAATAAATGATGCAATCAATCTAACCAAGTAGTTAAATAATCACAAAAATGTAATCCCGGCGCCCTTTCGGGTTTTCACCAAAATTCTCTAAAGTGGTAGGAACTATTTTTTTCTTTTCTTTTTCTTTTTCTTTATTTCTTTTTAGGCACCCACATTTTCCTTTTTATCCATTTTTACTTGCCTCGTTCTTTTCTTCTTTTTATTTATTTATTTATTTTTGTTGGAGCCCCCTTTTCGATCCAATCACTTCTTACTCTCTTGGGTTTTTCTGATTTTTTTTTTCTTTTTAATAATAATAAAGTAAAGGTTCAAGAAATATCCGGTACGGACTCGATAGATAGAAAAATACAAAACATCAGCATAGTAGACTCAAAAACATAAAAACACCAGCAGAAAAGCAAAGCACCAAAAACATCAACAAAAAACACCTAAACAAGTCAACTCCTCTCCCCGCACTTGAATTGCGCATTGTCCCCCAATGTAGAAAAAGAGGACACCATAAAAAGGGAAAGATGAAGAAGACAGGTGGACTGTTGGGGTGTTATCTCGGTCGTGAGGAGCAAGGGGGATGATGGTCGACCGCATCACGATCGTGACACAGGTAGAGAGGTAGGTGATCGTCGTTTTCCTCCTCCGATGACTTCCGGATGCTGGTTCCGCGATTCCCTGTAAAAGAAAACAAAAACAAAACAGAATAATGGGAGAAAAGTCAGCAGTACTCCCTCGGTTTGCCTCTCGATCAGCGCCTTAGTTATCGTCTTGGCACGACGTAGAATGATTCAACCAGCGTCTTTCGGTCCCTTTGGAACCTCCGATTTCAGAATTTCTGGTATGAACCAGTTATGGAAAGGTTTGAACCTTAGACCATTCACTTTTGTGACTCTCCACCTTAACTTCACCTTTTTCTTCTTACTTTCCCCACACTTAGACTCAACTTGGGGTCGTGCACTTTCTTTCTTCGTAACCTACACAACAGTACTAGCAGGTTTCTCGCCCTGTGTGGTTAGAGAGGTGGGGCTACCGCCCAAAGAAGAATTAGGGAGCGGGCACGCAGTGCATCCGAACATAGTTCGGGGGGTTTAATAACCTTAACAATAGAAAATACCGAGCTATCATCCGAGGGTTGTGTCGTAGATTCATATATGTTAAAGCTAACAACATCCATGTCAAACTCGAGTGTAAGCGCCCCGGTGTCTAGATCTAACTTAGAAGGATAGATGTAGCCTGCGTGTCATGATTCATATGTAACACATAGAAATCCGCAGGAAATACAAGAATATCCACCATAACCAACACATCTTTGACTATCCCTTTCCGGTAAACCATAGACCTGTCAGCTAGCTGAATTATAATCCCTGTTTCATTCAAAGGTCGTAGTCCTAGCGACTTGTAGAACGAGTAAGGCAGAACATTAATAGAAGAACACAAATCTAGCATGGCCCTATCAATCTTGGTCTTACCAATAGTACAGGGGATACTCGCCATACCTGGGTCCGAGCACTTAGTTGCTATCTTTTACTGGATGGCCGCAGAAACTCTCTCATTGACCTGCACCTTGTGCTTCCCTTTTAGCTTCTGGTTCCTCTTCATTGTGCAGAGCTCCTTCAAGAACTTAGCATAACGAGGAACACTCTTGACGAGTTTAAGTAAAGGGATGTTTACCTCACACTTACTGAACGTTTTGAAGATTTCCTTGTTGTTCGCAGGTCTGCGCGTGTCTTTCAAGGCTTCTGGGAATGGTGCAGGTGGTTTCTCGGAGTACAACAGAGGGAATGTTTGGCCTTATATAGTTTTCTTGCCTTAGATTGAATTCACCTATGTCCTCAAAATCGCCGTCAACACTTAGCGGTTTGGAGTCACGAACATCAGCACTTGGTCGCGGTCAAGATACTTGGTCACGATCGTGATGGGGAAAACTGAGGCTTAGTCTCGATCGTGACACAGTGTCACGGTCATGACCCTCTTTGTCAACTTTTCCGGAAACCAAATCACCGTCATCTCGGTCGTGATCAACCTGTCTCGATCGTGAAATTTCCTCTTAGGCCAAATCTCGATCGTGACATTGGCGTCTCGATCGTGACAGCTGCCCAGCTCTCTCTTGCAGCACCTCTTCTTCTATCTTTTCGTTGAGTTTTCATCCACTTCGTATCATGATGGCACTTACATTTTCTCTCGGAGTTACTACTGTTTGCGACGGTAACTTGCCTGAGCTCTGCTGTGTTAAATTATTGACTGCCTCCGCTATCTGTGTGGCCTGCTTCTCTAGATTCCTTATGCTCGACTCTGTGGCTCGAACATGCGTTGTGAAGTGCTTTGCTAGTGTTTGCAACATCTCCCGTGTTGATGTCTCTTTGGGCTGTGGTGGATACGAAGCACGGTAGGGGTTGTTTTGGTATTGATTCTGGTAGTAGCCCTGATTTTGTCCACCAACCGGATCATTTCTCCTAAACCCAGGGTTATCATTGCCCCGTTGATTATAGTTGTTGTTTTGGTCGTAGCGAGGCCTAGGGGATCTGAAGCCTCCCACCGCGTGAACTTCAGCAATCATCGGGTCATGGAGTTGCGGGCACATATCAGTAGGGTGGCTTTCATCTGCGCATATGCCACATAGTCTTGTTGGCTTCTGATTTCCAAGGGTGATACTCTTTATCATACTATTTAACTCAGCGATCTCACTCTACCATCCAGGATCTCCGGAACTTACAACATTAGCTCCTTTCTTCGTATACGTCCTCCCAAAACTCCTCGTCCCTTTAGCTATTTCGTTTATTCGGGCTCTGGCTTCAGCAGGAGTCAAATTCAGCACACTACCATTGCAGGCAGCGTGTACTAGCCTTCTCTCATGATCAAGTAACCCATTGTGAAGGTGGGTCACCAAGTCTTTCTCCTCAAACCCATGGAATGGGCAGCTAGTGCATAATCTCGCGAATCTCTCGACATAGTCATATAGCGACTCGTCATCATGTTGCTCCACCATAGCAATCACTCTTTTCAAAGTAACAGCCTTCTTGGACGGGAAATATTTACTCAGGAAGGCTTTGTGTAGCTTCTCCCAAGTGTCGATACTCCATGTGTGTAGCAAGTAATACCATTGTCGCGCACTATCCTTCAGTGTAAGACCAAAAGCTCTCATCTTAATCTGCTCGTCGGTGACGTTACTTGGCTTACTGCAGCTGCAGATGTCGTGAAACTCACTCAGATGCATAATCGGGTCTTCCCCAACCAGGCCATGGAATTTCGGTAGCAGATTGATGAAACCAGTCTTGAGCTCGAACGTAACACCAGCATTTAGGGCAGGCACCGATACTCCTAGGTGTTGTTGCGTCAGGTCTGGGTCCGTAAGTTGTCGCAACATTTGATTTCCAGCCATGCTGTCAATCACCAAGTCGTGAATACCTTGCCTAAAGTTTGCAGAAACGTCCTCTCTATCTCTGGATCGTAAACAAATAAATCTAGATCAGTAGTGCGAGTGTGGACCATAAGATAGGTCCACACTAAAGTAGTAACACAATTAGAAATAAACTATAACAGTTGGCTCCCCAGCAACGGTGCCAAAATTTGATAGGTGATTAAGGTCGTTGTCCCTATCAAAGATACCCAACTAAAGAATCCACTAGTAAAGTGGTAAGCAGGGGTCGAATCCCAAGAGAGCCAGAATGATAGTTTATTTCCTATTATGTAACCAAGTAGTAACAATTAGGGGGGGTTTGTATGATCTTAATGACTAAGCGATTAAGCAAGTATAAAAGCAATATATTGGTTGGGTTGTAAAAAATTATGGGTATGAAGCTCACTCCTCTAGCATCAGCGCATTATTCAATTGGAATATTGATCATCGAATTCTACTAACTTATATCCTGAATTGGTTAATCCGGTTGTCCTACTCTTGGTTCGTAAATAGCAACTAGTCTAAATAGTCCTAGAGACCCTTATTTCTGCTCCCTCTCTCTATTAATAAGGGTGTCAATGGGGTTAACAGACAGCTGAGCTGAGGTAGAGGCAATTTCGGCTAGATCTCTCTGCTTGCGGATACCAACAACCCTAAAAACTACTTTGTTCCATGCTTGCACTTTTTCTTGAAGGTCTCTAATGTCTACATTTGCCGAGCTATCCCGGTCCCAAGAACGACAGAATAACCCCAGAAAATCCAGATGGGAAAGCCACACCGCGTCAAACTGAAAGGGGCAGCGTGTCGACATAAACGAGTCGGGGGATGCAGGGGAAGTAGTAATTAATCATGGTCTAAACAGAGCCTCGGAAGGTGTCGAATATAAGCATTTTTCCAGCAAGTGAAGCTATGTCCGGAAAAAACCCATATCGATCAACCCATGATTGTCAATGAAATCCCAGAAGACGTGTGAGTTGATGTGAAGTTCCCTTGATGCTCATTGCCTCTCATCCAAGCTTAAAATAAAGTTCAAGTCATCCGCGAAGAAAATCGGGTCAGTCGAAGCTTCAATCTCTCGATCAATATCAACCTAGAAACTGGTTCTCCTATGAGCGGAGGATGTTGTGTATGCAAAAATAAATCGCATACTCGCATCATAGGATATGCCACCAAAAATTTAATCACACAAAGAATAGAGAGCTTCACCAACCGGAAGGTATCACCGGCCGAAGACTAGCCTTCCTGACAATCGGAGAAGGACCTCCCACGACCCACCCAATTGGGTCCTAATCTTGGGATGTCTCTCTACCTAGATTCAAATCATCAAACAAGTGATAGAAAAACTCCATCACCGGGGAGGATCACCGTCTGGATGAGTCCACTTCCTAACATATGACGAAGAACCTCCCATGACCAGCTTAATTCAGCCCTAATAATGGGATGCTTCTCTACCTATAGCTTCAAACAATCTTAATCATTAGAAAATCATTATACCAACTTGTCCATAATCATCTCCACCATTCCATAGAAATTCAGAAAACGCATTCAATACGTGTTCAATTTAGCATAATATCCATAATAAGAATATAAACAAACTCATGAATTCCTAAATCCATACTAAACATTAAATCATTCAAATATAACTTACATTGACAAGTCCTATGAGTCAACAACTCCGAGTTCCGCTATGTCGTTCTCTGTCCAACCTCAGCTTGATCTATTTTAGGAGTATTTCCCGAATCCGCTCAACACGGTTTTGACTATAAATATAGTTATACAAATCGGGATCGAGTTCCACGAAATCCCGGACGCTCGTATGAAGGTCCTTTATTTAATTAACCTTCCCTTAGATTTTGTATAGTTATACTAAACGTGCCCACCAGAACTGAACAGTCATGCCCAATACTCCATCCTTTGAATTTAATTAGCTCATAATTAAGCTCTAATCAATTAAATTAATCAGGCTCTAGATTATACCTACAACGGTTGCCGAACCAGAGATGGATTGGGCTTGACGGCAAGGATACCCGGATACTCTAATATATAGAGTGATTGGTGTCGCATACTTGAAACACTTGGATACTCTTGCATACCTTAAAAATACGTATCCAAATGGTTGGATACGGTCAATGTATCCGTAAACGAGTGACGATTAGACGATTGTAGGAATGAGCTGGCTTGGCGCGGTGGCCGTTTCTGAACATGGTTGGGCTGTTTGGTGCACCTTCTGGCCTTTACTAGCTCAATGCTGGGCAGAGAAGCTCCGGAAAGCAACTGGTCTAGGTGAGGATGGACCATGAGAGAGGAAGAGTTGTGGTTGGCGGCGTCGGCAAGCTGAAGGTGGCTCTGCTGGGCTCGACGGTTGGCAACTACTGGTGGTGTATTGGTGTGTGAGTGTGTTTGATGGCGGCAACGAGGCTTCGAGAACCGCCGAGAGAGAGAGAATAGAAAGATAGATGGAAGGCAGGGGAACACACACTATATTTTTACACATACAATGACTTCCAAAAGTACGTGTTGAGCCCGGCCCAGCCACAATATATATTCATAAAATCGAATTACACGAGTAGGCCATAAACTCCTTTGGTCCAAGGTGTAGGCGCGGCCCAAGGTGCTTAGAAGCCCTAGGACAACCCAAACATGAGTAGCTTGTTCCACAAGCACAACAAGAGGAGCCCACGTCATCACAAGCTATATATAGCGTACATGGGCGTGGCCGGTCTCCTCTCTCTTATACCTTTTACCGTTACAGAGAAAGTAACGAATGGTCAAACAACGTTATTTTCTGACATTTAATAGATTCTTCCCTTTTTCGGGTAGGATCAAGGTAATCGGCTACAATCTATGTAGGCGAAATCTAATCACTCTTTCTTTCAATACCTCTTCTAATCAGATCCTCTTTAAGCCCTCACGGATAATCACTGACTTAAGCATCGGGAGTCAAATCCGGGGTACAATTTCCTCGGGCTTGACTTTGCAGGTTTGGAGGCCAGATCCACCGTTCTATCCGAAGACCCATTATACACTATACAAGAGGAGTTCCGCATCTAGAGATCTACTCGTTTAGATCGCCTTTGCTTCGCCACCAGAGGTATCTCATACCCGTTCGCTCTAAGGTATTAACATTGGCATCATCTGTGACAAACTTTCTCACGAAACTAAGATCAAAATCAGAAAGAATCATGGTGGTTTTCCTAAGTGAAATCACAGATGGTAATGAGGAGAGAAGGCACAAAAATCTGAATCCACCTCACAATCCGGCGGCGGACACCAGCATGAAAGCTCCACCCCACACGGCACCCCATGCACCACCACACGCGCCACCACATGCGCCTCCGCGCACGCCATCACACATGCCATACCCAGGCATGGCTAGAACCAGTACGCGAGGTGATGGGGAGTTGCTCCCGGCCGAGGAGGTGGAAGCCTTCGGAGCGTGGAGAAACACACAGAGGAAAGGAAAGGCCCCGATGGTTTTCAAGGATCCTCCCATACTGACTAGAGTGATCCCTCTGAGGATGCAGAGGACGAGACAAGAGGTCCCCCGAAGGAACCACGAGTCGACTACATAGTCAGAGAGTGAATTAAAAGCCTACGAAGCCTCATGGCGGTTGAGTACACAAGCGACGGAGGCAAACCCCGATTATGTTCCCCGCGGTCCGGGACGCGAGACCCCATGTCCTACCTGACACACCCTACCCGTTGAGACACCATATGAACGAGGCCCCTCCGGCCTACCCGTCGAGGCACCCGCATCACGTACCCAAGGTCCCACCTGTCTACGGAACGAGTCCTCCCTATCATATGCCCGAGCCGCAATCCCAATACTCATACTCTCCGCATCCGCATACCAACCTGTATCAAGCCCTGGGCCCGTTCTACCTAGCACCACCCACTTTCACCTTGTATGGTACAACGGCGTTTGTCGACCACATAATCAACACCATCCCTTATACAGAATTTAAGTACCCCCAGGTCAAGGATTACATAGGATCTGAAGATCCTCGGGAACATATAGCGCTATACCGCTATGCCATGATAGCGAGTGGAGCTTCGGATCTCTAATGTGCAAGGGTTTCCCGATCACTCTAGCCGGTCCAGCCCTCACTTGGATGCTAAGCTTACCACCCTTGTGCATTAACTATTTCACCTATCTTGAGGCTCGTTTCCTCCAACACTTTAGCTCCCAGCAGAAGCGCACGGTCTCCATTCAAGCCGCCATGAACATTCAACAACGAGAAGGTGAATCACTCGATGCTTTCCTTAAGCGTTTCTCGGGGCACGTCATACAAACCCAAGACTTCAGTGACAAGGAAAAAATGGCACTCCTAGTCGGGGTTTGTGATCATTCTCCCTTCAAGAATTACCTCGAGCGCAAGCAATGGATCACCAACAAGAAGGCATTAGAGCGGTCCCATGAGTTCATTTTCTCTGAGGAGCTAAATGGCATCATCAGCAACCCAACGACTGACGGCAACGACAAAATCCGAGATGACAAAGGGTGGAATAAGAACAAGCAGCACAGCAAGGGACACCGAAACCGCTCTCCCGGATACGAGAACTCAAAGGTCGATCAGCCGTCGCAGACACACCCACGATTCCCTCAGCGTGTAATAGTTAATGAGTAGAGGGACAAGTCCCGACAGCCCCATCAGCCCAGAGAGCAACCCCAATAGCCGAGAGATTTCCAACAGTGCTTGAGGCACCCCAATGGCAAACACGACGCCCACGATTGCAGGGTCATGAAGCGAGAGAGAGAACAAGAGGATAAGGTGTTGAACACCAACAAGAAAGGCCGGGGAAACCAGCGCCGAAACCGATCCCCCACCGATAACCAACACCCCGGCCAAGAATTTCTGGCTCCAGGCGACTACGTAGGCACCATTACAGGGTGGCATGTGGCTTCCCCTCCAAGCCGATCCGAGATGAGGCGAATGAGAAACTCCACCCCACCACCTGGAGCCCATGTGCTTGTCGTCAACACCATATCACGACGACCATACCAACTCACCTTCCACCACCACGAAGTGAACAACTGGGCCAAAACTGCCATGGACCCGTTGGTCATACATGTGCAACTAGGTAGCAAGATGGTCAAGTGTGTCCTAGTTGATTCCGGCAGATCATCAGACATTTTATATTGGGATGCGTTCCAGAAGCTCATCTTTGAGAAGACCAACTTACGCCCTACCATCTGCACTTTAGTCGGTTTTATTGGGGAGTGTTTTAAGGCTTTAGGCTCATAACTCTGGAGATGGTTCTCGGTCAAGAAGAAGGTCTAAAATGCAAGGAGTCCATCGACTTCATAGTCGTGCCCATTACTTCCTCCCACAATACTCTCCTAGGACAGGCATCTTTATGCAAGTTTGAAGCAGTCATATCAATCTGTCATTTCTGCCTTAAGTTCCTAGTTTCTAGGAAAAAAGGTACAGTCCACGACAATGTTACCGAGAGCAAGACATCCTATGTCTCGTCATAATGGGGAGTCCAACAAGCCGTAATGGTCAACCAATTCCTATTCTTGGGAAATCTTGCTCCCGAAGATGAAGTTGACCTCGAAGTGTGCGGGCCACAAAGCAGCAGAGAAGGTACACCAGATATGCCGGCCTTCCTCAAATTTTCTAAAGAGGATGTTGCTAGGCAATTAAGGTCGTTGTCCCTATCAAAGATACCCAACTAAAAATTCCACTAGTAAAGTGGTAAGAAGGGGTCGAATCCAAAGAGAGCCAGAACAATAGTTTATTTCCTATTATGTAACCAAGTAGTAACAATTGGGGTGTTTTTGTGTGATCTTAATAACTAAGCGATTAAGCAAGTATGAAAGCAATATATTGGTTGGGTTGTAAACAAGTATGGGTATGAAGCTCACTCCTCTAGCATCAGCTCATTATTCAATTGGAATATTGATCATCGAATTCTACTAACTTATATTCTGAATTGGTTAATCTGGTTTTCCTACTCTTTGTTCGTAAATAACAACTAGTCTAAATAGTCCTAGAGACCCTTATTATGCAATAACCAAGGAAATCCGAAGATTCAAAAGCACAACAGCATGAAGATCAAAGATAAGTAGGCATATGCAATACCATTGGCAAATCGCCGATACTCGACACATGTATATAATCTCTACACAATAAGCACTCGCAAATAGTCTATGCAAATCATGCTCGCTGACTAAAGACAAGACTTTTCAAATCGAATTATCTAGCCTAGCAATATAATGGATAATAATCAACCTAGTTTGCAACCTAGATAAAATCAAGATCTATCAATGAAACTAATAAAGCACAAGAGATTATAAAACAATCCTGAAATTAAACTTAGAACATAAGCGTTAGAATTCTCACAACAAGCCTAGAACAATGGCTTCAGCCTAAAGAGTGAACTATGATGAACTTAGCCAGACATAGCCATAAAAAGCAATGAATACATATGAATAATTGATGGGAAAACAAACCAGGGGTGATGAATGAAGGTGGAACAAAGGTGGAAGCTTTCTCTAGCTGCTGCTGAATTCTACGTAAATGAAAAGAATGAATGAATAATCAATCCAATTAAATTTTCTAAGCCTTATATAGTCTCTAATAAAAGGGAATTAAAATAAATGCAAATAAATCAAAATATGTGGAAATAACTAATAAAATCTCGGAATAGATCTTCAACTATGGGTCGTCCGTATCCGCGTCACGATCGTGACACAGGGGCCACGATCGTGATTTTGCTCCAGTTCTCAGTCCTGTGTGTGGTCACGATCGTGACAGGGCGTCTTGGCCGTGACACCTCAACTGCGGCCAAGTCACGGTCGTGACATATCTATCTCGGTCGTGACGTATTCAACTGAGGCTGAATCCCGGTCGTGATGCTCCACCTTGGTCGTGACTTCTTCTCCTGAGATGGACTTCTATCTTCTACAAGCTTCGAGGCAGCTCGGCTTTGCCTCTCGGCTTCTCCTGGGGTGTAGGCGTGGCATACTTCCTCTAGCTCCATCCTGAATGCACTAAGTGAGAACAAGCGGAATCTCCTTAATAAAACCACTCAAAACCGCTTACGAGCATCCCGCTAATCCATAAATGAACTCCAAACCGGATTCCGGGCATACCACTCGTTAATCACCTAAACACCACTAAACCTAATCTAATAGTCGCTAGTTAACACCATATAACAAGCTCCTATCAAACTTCCCCACACTTAAACCTTGCTCGTCTTCGAGTAAGCAAAATGAAACTCACTCCTCCTATAAGCACAAAGGTCTGCAGTAAGCGTAGGACAGTCTGCTAGCGACTATACTTCAAACTCCATGTGTAAATGAGCACTAACCTAACTCCGATCTATCTCTGTATCTCTCCAAGATGACCTACCCAAATCCCTCCTTATGTCTCCACTTCATATGTCACCACTCCATAATAATAATAAAATCGAACCAAGTGATGCGCAAATGAGCACAAGTGGACTCGTAATCTCCTCTAAGGGTAAGGGTACATAAATAATAATAATGAAGATAAAAATCAAGTCTCCCACTCTCTTATACACTTCTTATACCTCCTCTTCAATTAATGTCCTAAACCACTAATTAATATCATCAAACCATACATTACAACCACCAATCCTAATCAAAAAAATCCGCATAGCACAACCACAACAACATGCATCCAACTCCAAGAAATAGAAATCTAATCCTAGAATCAGATACAACCGCCAATAATGTGTAACAAATCTCATGAAATAGTAAAAGGTGAGCATGCGAAGTATGGATATCAATAAGCTCAAAAACAGAAGAATAAAAGGCTAATTACTACCTTTTATCCCTCCTTGGTGAATCCTAAAACCCGAGACAATCCTTCAACTCCCTTCTTATGTCTCCGACGCTAATAAATGATGCAATCAATCTAACCAAGTAGTTAAATAATCACAAAAATGTAATCCCGGCGCCCTTTCGGGTTTTCACCAAAATTCTCTAAAGTGGTAGGAACTATTTTTTTCTTTTCTTTTTCTTTTTCTTTATTTCTTTTTAGGCACCCACATTTTCCTTTTTATCCATTTTTACTTGCCTCGTTCTTTTCTTCTTTTTATTTATTTATTTATTTTTGTTGGAGCCCCCTTTTCGATCCAATCACTTCTTACTCTCTTGGGTTTTTCTGATTTTTTTTTTCTTTTTAATAATAATAAAGTAAAGGTTCAAGAAATATCCGGTACGGACTCGATAGATAGAAAAATACAAAACATCAGCATAGTAGACTCAAAAACATAAAAACACCAGCAGAAAAGCAAAGCACCAAAAACATCAACAAAAAACACCTAAACAAGTCAACTCCTCTCCCCGCACTTGAATTGCGCATTGTCCCCCAATGTAGAAAAAGAGGACACCATAAAAAGGGAAAGATGAAGAAGACAGGTGGACTGTTGGGGTGTTATCTCGGTCGTGAGGAGCAAGGGGGATGATGGTCGACCGCATCACGATCGTGACACAGGTAGAGAGGTAGGTGATCGTCGTTTTCCTCCTCCGATGACTTCCGGATGCTGGTTCCGCGATTCCCTGTAAAAGAAAACAAAAACAAAACAGAATAATGGGAGAAAAGTCAGCAGTACTCCCTCGGTTTGCCTCTCGATCAGCGCCTTAGTTATCGTCTTGGCACGACGTAGAATGATTCAACCAGCGTCTTTCGGTCCCTTTGGAACCTCCGATTTCAGAATTTCTGGTATGAACCAGTTATGGAAAGGTTTGAACCTTAGACCATTCACTTTTGTGACTCTCCACCTTAACTTCACCTTTTTCTTCTTACTTTCCCCACACTTAGACTCAACTTGGGGTCGTGCACTTTCTTTCTTCGTAACCTACACAACAGTACTAGCAGGTTTCTCGCCCTGTGTGGTTAGAGAGGTGGGGCTACCGCCCAAAGAAGAATTAGGGAGCGGGCACGCAGTGCATCCGAACATAGTTCGGGGGGTTTAATAACCTTAACAATAGAAAATACCGAGCTATCATCCGAGGGTTGTGTCGTAGATTCATATATGTTAAAGCTAACAACATCCATGTCAAACTCGAGTGTAAGCGCCCCGGTGTCTAGATCTAACTTAGAAGGATAGATGTAGCCTGCGTGTCATGATTCATATGTAACACATAGAAATCCGCAGGAAATACAAGAATATCCACCATAACCAACACATCTTTGACTATCCCTTTCCGGTAAACCATAGACCTGTCAGCTAGCTGAATTATAATCCCTGTTTCATTCAAAGGTCGTAGTCCTAGCGACTTGTAGAACGAGTAAGGCAGAACATTAATAGAAGAACACAAATCTAGCATGGCCCTATCAATCTTGGTCTTACCAATAGTACAGGGGATACTCGCCATACCTGGGTCCGAGCACTTAGTTGCTATCTTTTACTGGATGGCCGCAGAAACTCTCTCATTGACCTGCACCTTGTGCTTCCCTTTTAGCTTCTGGTTCCTCTTCATTGTGCAGAGCTCCTTCAAGAACTTAGCATAACGAGGAACACTCTTGACGAGTTTAAGTAAAGGGATGTTTACCTCACACTTACTGAACGTTTTGAAGATTTCCTTGTTGTTCGCAGGTCTGCGCGTGTCTTTCAAGGCTTCTGGGAATGGTGCAGGTGGTTTCTCGGAGTACAACAGAGGGAATGTTTGGCCTTATATAGTTTTCTTGCCTTAGATTGAATTCACCTATGTCCTCAAAATCGCCGTCAACACTTAGCGGTTTGGAGTCACGAACATCAGCACTTGGTCGCGGTCAAGATACTTGGTCACGATCGTGATGGGGAAAACTGAGGCTTAGTCTCGATCGTGACACAGTGTCACGGTCATGACCCTCTTTGTCAACTTTTCCGGAAACCAAATCACCGTCATCTCGGTCGTGATCAACCTGTCTCGATCGTGAAATTTCCTCTTAGGCCAAATCTCGATCGTGACATTGGCGTCTCGATCGTGACAGCTGCCCAGCTCTCTCTTGCAGCACCTCTTCTTCTATCTTTTCGTTGAGTTTTCATCCACTTCGTATCATGATGGCACTTACATTTTCTCTCGGAGTTACTACTGTTTGCGACGGTAACTTGCCTGAGCTCTGCTGTGTTAAATTATTGACTGCCTCCGCTATCTGTGTGGCCTGCTTCTCTAGATTCCTTATGCTCGACTCTGTGGCTCGAACATGCGTTGTGAAGTGCTTTGCTAGTGTTTGCAACATCTCCCGTGTTGATGTCTCTTTGGGCTGTGGTGGATACGAAGCACGGTAGGGGTTGTTTTGGTATTGATTCTGGTAGTAGCCCTGATTTTGTCCACCAACCGGATCATTTCTCCTAAACCCAGGGTTATCATTGCCCCGTTGATTATAGTTGTTGTTTTGGTCGTAGCGAGGCCTAGGGGATCTGAAGCCTCCCACCGCGTGAACTTCAGCAATCATCGGGTCATGGAGTTGCGGGCACATATCAGTAGGGTGGCTTTCATCTGCGCATATGCCACATAGTCTTGTTGGCTTCTGATTTCCAAGGGTGATACTCTTTATCATACTATTTAACTCAGCGATCTCACTCTACCATCCAGGATCTCCGGAACTTACAACATTAGCTCCTTTCTTCGTATACGTCCTCCCAAAACTCCTCGTCCCTTTAGCTATTTCGTTTATTCGGGCTCTGGCTTCAGCAGGAGTCAAATTCAGCACACTACCATTGCAGGCAGCGTGTACTAGCCTTCTCTCATGATCAAGTAACCCATTGTGAAGGTGGGTCACCAAGTCTTTCTCCTCAAACCCATGGAATGGGCAGCTAGTGCATAATCTCGCGAATCTCTCGACATAGTCATATAGCGACTCGTCATCATGTTGCTCCACCATAGCAATCACTCTTTTCAAAGTAACAGCCTTCTTGGACGGGAAATATTTACTCAGGAAGGCTTTGTGTAGCTTCTCCCAAGTGTCGATACTCCATGTGTGTAGCAAGTAATACCATTGTCGCGCACTATCCTTCAGTGTAAGACCAAAAGCTCTCATCTTAATCTGCTCGTCGGTGACGTTACTTGGCTTACTGCAGCTGCAGATGTCGTGAAACTCACTCAGATGCATAATCGGGTCTTCCCCAACCAGGCCATGGAATTTCGGTAGCAGATTGATGAAACCAGTCTTGAGCTCGAACGTAACACCAGCATTTAGGGCAGGCACCGATACTCCTAGGTGTTGTTGCGTCAGGTCTGGGTCCGTAAGTTGTCGCAACATTTGATTTCCAGCCATGCTGTCAATCACCAAGTCGTGAATACCTTGCCTAAAGTTTGCAGAAACGTCCTCTCTATCTCTGGATCGTAAACAAATAAATCTAGATCAGTAGTGCGAGTGTGGACCATAAGATAGGTCCACACTAAAGTAGTAACACAATTAGAAATAAACTATAACAGTTGGCTCCCCAGCAACGGTGCCAAAATTTGATAGGTGATTAAGGTCGTTGTCCCTATCAAAGATACCCAACTAAAGAATCCACTAGTAAAGTGGTAAGCAGGGGTCGAATCCCAAGAGAGCCAGAATGATAGTTTATTTCCTATTATGTAACCAAGTAGTAACAATTAGGGGGGGTTTGTATGATCTTAATGACTAAGCGATTAAGCAAGTATAAAAGCAATATATTGGTTGGGTTGTAAAAAATTATGGGTATGAAGCTCACTCCTCTAGCATCAGCGCATTATTCAATTGGAATATTGATCATCGAATTCTACTAACTTATATCCTGAATTGGTTAATCCGGTTGTCCTACTCTTGGTTCGTAAATAGCAACTAGTCTAAATAGTCCTAGAGACCCTTATTTCTGCTCCCTCTCTCTATTAATAAGGGTGTCAATGGGGTTAACAGACAGCTGAGCTGAGGTAGAGGCAATTTCGGCTAGATCTCTCTGCTTGCGGATACCAACAACCCTAAAAACTACTTTGTTCCATGCTTGCACTTTTTCTTGAAGGTCTCTAATGTCTACATTTGCCGAGCTATCCCGGTCCCAAGAACGACAGAATAACCCGAGAAAATCCAGATGGGAAAGCCACACCGCGTCAAACTGAAAGGGGCAGCGTGTCGACATAAACGAGTCGGGGGATGCAGGGGAAGTAGTAATTAATCATGGTCTAAACAGAGCCTCGGAAGGTGTCGAATATAGGCATTTTTCCAGCAAGTGAAGCTATGTCCGGAAAAAACCCATATCGATCAACCCATGATTGTCAATGAAATCCCAGAAGACGTGTGAGTTGATGTGAAGTTCCCTTGATGCTCATTGCCTCTCATCCAAGCTTAAAATAAAGTTCAAGTCATCCGCGAAGAAAATCGGGTCAGTCGAAGCTTCAATCTCTCGATCAATATCAACCTAGAAACTGGTTCTCCTATGAGCGGAGGATGTTGTGTATGCAAAAATAAATCGCATACTCGCATCATAGGATATGCCACCAAAAATTTAATCACACAAAGAATAGAGAGCTTCACCAACCGGAAGGTATCACCGGCCGAAGACTAGCCTTCCTGACAATCGGAGAAGGACCTCCCACGACCCACCCAATTGGGTCCTAATCTTGGGATGTCTCTCTACCTAGATTCAAATCATCAAACAAGTGATAGAAAAACTCCATCACCGGGGAGGATCACCGTCTGGATGAGTCCACTTCCTAACATATGACGAAGAACCTCCCATGACCAGCTTAATTCAGCCCTAATAATGGGATGCTTCTCTACCTATAGCTTCAAACAATCTTAATCATTAGAAAATCATTATACCAACTTGTCCATAATCATCTCCACCATTCCATAGAAATTCAGAAAACGCATTCAATACGTGTTCAATTTAGCATAATATCCATAATAAGAATATAAACAAACTCATGAATTCCTAAATCCATACTAAACATTAAATCATTCAAATATAACTTACATTGACAAGTCCTATGAGTCAACAACTCCGAGTTCCGCTATGTCGTTCTCTGTCCAACCTCAGCTTGATCTATTTTAGGAGTATTTCCCGAATCCGCTCAACACGGTTTTGACTATAAATATAGTTATACAAATCGGGATCGAGTTCCACGAAATCCCGGACGCTCGTATGAAGGTCCTTTATTTAATTAACCTTCCCTTAGATTTTGTATAGTTATACTAAACGTGCCCACCAGAACTGAACAGTCATGCCCAATACTCCATCCTTTGAATTTAATTAGCTCATAATTAAGCTCTAATCAATTAAATTAATCAGGCTCTAGATTATACCTACAACGGTTGCCGAACCAGAGATGGATTGGGCTTGACGGCAAGGATACCCGGATACTCTAATATATAGAGTGATTGGTGTCGCATACTTGAAACACTTGGATACTCTTGCATACCTTAAAAATACGTATCCAAATGGTTGGATACGGTCAATGTATCCGTAAACGAGTGACGATTAGACGATTGTAGGAATGAGCTGGCTTGGCGCGGTGGCCGTTTCTGAACATGGTTGGGCTGTTTGGTGCACCTTCTGGCCTTTACTAGCTCAATGCTGGGCAGAGAAGCTCCGGAAAGCAACTGGTCTAGGTGAGGATGGACCATGAGAGAGGAAGAGTTGTGGTTGGCGGCGTCGGCAAGCTGAAGGTGGCTCTGCTGGGCTCGACGGTTGGCAACTACTGGTGGTGTATTGGTGTGTGAGTGTGTTTGATGGCGGCAACGAGGCTTCGAGAACCGCCGAGAGAGAGAGAATAGAAAGATAGATGGAAGGCAGGGGAACACACACTATATTTTTACACATACAATGACTTCCAAAAGTACGTGTTGAGCCCGGCCCAGCCACAATATATATTCATAAAATCGAATTACACGAGTAGGCCATAAACTCCTTTGGTCCAAGGTGTAGGCGCGGCCCAAGGTGCTTAGAAGCCCTAGGACAACCCAAACATGAGTAGCTTGTTCCACAAGCACAACAAGAGGAGCCCACGTCATCACAAGCTATATATAGCGTACATGGGCGTGGCCGGTCTCCTCTCTCTTATACCTTTTACCGTTACAGAGAAAGTAACGAATGGTCAAACAACGTTATTTTCTGACATTTAATAGATTCTTCCCTTTTTCGGGTAGGATCAAGGTAATCGGCTACAATCTATGTAGGCGAAATCTAATCACTCTTTCTTTCAATACCTCTTCTAATCAGATCCTCTTTAAGCCCTCACGGATAATCACTGACTTAAGCATCGGGAGTCAAATCCGGGGTACAATTTCCTCGGGCTTGACTTTGCAGGTTTGGAGGCCAGATCCACCGTTCTATCCGAAGACCCATTATACACTATACAAGAGGAGTTCCGCATCTAGAGATCTACTCGTTTAGATCGCCTTTGCTTCGCCACCAGAGGTATCTCATACCCGTTCGCTCTAAGGTATTAACATTGGCATCATCTGTGACAAACTTTCTCACGAAACTAAGATCAAAATCAGAAAGAATCATGGTGGTTTTCCTAAGTGAAATCACAGATGGTAATGAGGAGAGAAGGCACAAAAATCTGAATCCACCTCACAATCTGGCGGCGGACACCAGCATGAAAGCTCCACCCCACACGGCACCCCATGCACCACCACACGCGCCACCACATGCGCCTCCGCGCACGCCATCACACATGCCATACCCAGGCATGGCTAGAACCAGTACGCGAGGTGATGGGGAGTTGCTCCCGGCCGAGGAGGTGGAAGCCTTCGGAGCGTGGAGAAACACACAGAGGAAAGGAAAGGCCCCGATGGTTTTCAAGGATCCTCCCATACTGACTAGAGTGATCCCTCTGAGGATGCAGAGGACGAGACAAGAGGTCCCCCGAAGGAACCACGAGTCGACTACATAGTCAGAGAGTGAATTAAAAGCCTACGAAGCCTCATGGCGGTTGAGTACACAAGCGACGGAGGCAAACCCCGATTATGTTCCCCGCGGTCCGGGACGCGAGACCCCATGTCCTACCTGACACACCCTACCCGTTGAGACACCATATGAACGAGGCCCCTCCGGCCTACCCGTCGAGGCACCCGCATCACGTACCCAAGGTCCCACCTGTCTACGGAACGAGTCCTCCCTATCATATGCCCGAGCCGCAATCCCAATACTCATACTCTCCGCATCCGCATACCAACCTGTATCAAGCCCTGGGCCCGTTCTACCTAGCACCACCCACTTTCACCTTGTATGGTACAACGGCGTTTGTCGACCACATAATCAACACCATCCCTTATACAGAATTTAAGTACCCCCAGGTCAAGGATTACATAGGATCTGAAGATCCTCGGGAACATATAGCGCTATACCGCTATGCCATGATAGCGAGTGGAGCTTCGGATCTCTAATGTGCAAGGGTTTCCCGATCACTCTAGCCGGTCCAGCCCTCACTTGGATGCTAAGCTTACCACCCTTGTGCATTAACTATTTCACCTATCTTGAGGCTCGTTTCCTCCAACACTTTAGCTCCCAGCAGAAGCGCACGGTCTCCATTCAAGCCGCCATGAACATTCAACAACGAGAAGGTGAATCACTCGATGCTTTCCTTAAGCGTTTCTCGGGGCACGTCATACAAACCCAAGACTTCAGTGACAAGGAAAAAATGGCACTCCTAGTCGGGGTTTGTGATCATTCTCCCTTCAAGAATTACCTCGAGCGCAAGCAATGGATCACCAACAAGAAGGCATTAGAGCGGTCCCATGAGTTCATTTTCTCTGAGGAGCTAAATGGCATCATCAGCAACCCAACGACTGACGGCAACGACAAAATCCGAGATGACAAAGGGTGGAATAAGAACAAGCAGCACAGCAAGGGACACCGAAACCGCTCTCCCGGATACGAGAACTCAAAGGTCGATCAGCCGTCGCAGACACACCCACGATTCCCTCAGCGTGTAATAGTTAATGAGTAGAGGGACAAGTCCCGACAGCCCCATCAGCCCAGAGAGCAACCCCAATAGCCGAGAGATTTCCAACAGTGCTTGAGGCACCCCAATGGCAAACACGACGCCCACGATTGCAGGGTCATGAAGCGAGAGAGAGAACAAGAGGATAAGGTGTTGAACACCAACAAGAAAGGCCGGGGAAACCAGCGCCGAAACCGATCCCCCACCGATAACCAACACCCCGGCCAAGAATTTCTGGCTCCAGGCGACTACGTAGGCACCATTACAGGGTGGCATGTGGCTTCCCCTCCAAGCCGATCCGAGATGAGGCGAATGAGAAACTCCACCCCACCACCTGGAGCCCATGTGCTTGTCGTCAACACCATATCACGACGACCATACCAACTCACCTTCCACCACCACGAAGTGAACAACTGGGCCAAAACTGCCATGGACCCGTTGGTCATACATGTGCAACTAGGTAGCAAGATGGTCAAGTGTGTCCTAGTTGATTCCGGCAGATCATCAGACATTTTATATTGGGATGCGTTCCAGAAGCTCATCTTTGAGAAGACCAACTTACGCCCTACCATCTGCACTTTAGTCGGTTTTATTGGGGAGTGTTTTAAGGCTTTAGGCTCATAACTCTGGAGATGGTTCTCGGTCAAGAAGAAGGTCTAAAATGCAAGGAGTCCATCGACTTCATAGTCGTGCCCATTACTTCCTCCCACAATACTCTCCTAGGACAGGCATCTTTATGCAAGTTTGAAGCAGTCATATCAATCTGTCATTTCTGCCTTAAGTTCCTAGTTTCTAGGAAAAAAGGTACAGTCCACGACAATGTTACCGAGAGCAAGACATCCTATGTCTCGTCATAATGGGGAGTCCAACAAGCCGTAATGGTCAACCAATTCCTATTCTTGGGAAATCTTGCTCCCGAAGATGAAGTTGACCTCGAAGTGTGCGGGCCACAAAGCAGCAGAGAAGGTACACCAGATATGCCGGCCTTCCTCAAATTTTCTAAAGAGGATGTTGCTAGGCAATTAAGGTCGTTGTCCCTATCAAAGATACCCAACTAAAAATTCCACTAGTAAAGTGGTAAGAAGGGGTCGAATCCAAAGAGAGCCAGAACAATAGTTTATTTCCTATTATGTAACCAAGTAGTAACAATTGGGGTGTTTTTGTGTGATCTTAATAACTAAGCGATTAAGCAAGTATGAAAGCAATATATTGGTTGGGTTGTAAACAAGTATGGGTATGAAGCTCACTCCTCTAGCATCAGCTCATTATTCAATTGGAATATTGATCATCGAATTCTACTAACTTATATTCTGAATTGGTTAATCTGGTTTTCCTACTCTTTGTTCGTAAATAACAACTAGTCTAAATAGTCCTAGAGACCCTTATTATGCAATAACCAAGGAAATCCGAAGATTCAAAAGCACAACAGCATGAAGATCAAAGATAAGTAGGCATATGCAATACCATTGGCAAATCGCCGATACTCGACACATGTATATAATCTCTACACAATAAGCACTCGCAAATAGTCTATGCAAATCATGCTCGCTGACTAAAGACAAGACTTTTCAAATCGAATTATCTAGCCTAGCAATATAATGGATAATAATCAACCTAGTTTGCAACCTAGATAAAATCAAGATCTATCAATGAAACTAATAAAGCACAAGAGATTATAAAACAATCCTGAAATTAAACTTAGAACATAAGCGTTAGAATTCTCACAACAAGCCTAGAACAATGGCTTCAGCCTAAAGAGTGAACTATGATGAACTTAGCCAGACATAGCCATAAAAAGCAATGAATACATATGAATAATTGATGGGAAAACAAACCAGGGGTGATGAATGAAGGTGGAACAAAGGTGGAAGCTTTCTCTAGCTGCTGCTGAATTCTACGTAAATGAAAAGAATGAATGAATAATCAATCCAATTAAATTTTCTAAGCCTTATATAGTCTCTAATAAAAGGGAATTAAAATAAATGCAAATAAATCAAAATATGTGGAAATAACTAATAAAATCTCGGAATAGATCTTCAACTATGGGTCGTCCGTATCCGCGTCACGATCGTGACACAGGGGCCACGATCGTGATTTTGCTCCAGTTCTCAGTCCTGTGTGTGGTCACGATCGTGACAGGGCGTCTTGGCCGTGACACCTCAACTGCGGCCAAGTCACGGTCGTGACATATCTATCTCGGTCGTGACGTATTCAACTGAGGCTGAATCCCGGTCGTGATGCTCCACCTTGGTCGTGACTTCTTCTCCTGAGATGGACTTCTATCTTCTACAAGCTTCGAGGCAGCTCGGCTTTGCCTCTCGGCTTCTCCTGGGGTGTAGGCGTGGCATACTTCCTCTAGCTCCATCCTGAATGCACTAAGTGAGAACAAGCGGAATCTCCTTAATAAAACCACTCAAAACCGCTTACGAGCATCCCGCTAATCCATAAATGAACTCCAAACCGGATTCCGGGCATACCACTCGTTAATCACCTAAACACCACTAAACCTAATCTAATAGTCGCTAGTTAACACCATATAACAAGCTCCTATCAAACTTCCCCACACTTAAACCTTGCTCGTCTTCGAGTAAGCAAAATGAAACTCACTCCTCCTATAAGCACAAAGGTCTGCAGTAAGCGTAGGGACAGTCTGCTAGCGACTATACTTCAAACTCCATGTGTAAATGAGCACTAACCTAACTCCGATCTATCTCTGTATCTCTCCAAGATGACCTACCCAAATCCCTCCTTATGTCTCCACTTCATATGTCACCACTCCATAATAATAATAAAATCGAACCAAGTGATGCGCAAATGAGCACAAGTGGACTCGTAATCTCCTCTAAGGGTAAGGGTACATAAATAATAATAATGAAGATAAAAATCAAGTCTCCCACTCTCTTATACACTTCTTATACCTCCTCTTCAATTAATGTCCTAAACCACTAATTAATATCATCAAACCATACATTACAACCACCAATCCTAATCAAAAAAATCCGCATAGCACAACCACAACAACATGCATCCAACTCCAAGAAATAGAAATCTAATCCTAGAATCAGATACAACCGCCAATAATGTGTAACAAATCTCATGAAATAGTAAAAGGTGAGCATGCGAAGTATGGATATCAATAAGCTCAAAAACAGAAGAATAAAAGGCTAATTACTACCTTTTATCCCTCCTTGGTGAATCCTAAAACCCGAGACAATCCTTCAACTCCCTTCTTATGTCTCCGACGCTAATAAATGATGCAATCAATCTAACCAAGTAGTTAAATAATCACAAAAATGTAATCCCGGCGCCCTTTCGGGTTTTCACCAAAATTCTCTAAAGTGGTAGGAACTATTTTTTTCTTTTCTTTTTCTTTTTCTTTATTTCTTTTTAGGCACCCACATTTTCCTTTTTATCCATTTTTACTTGCCTCGTTCTTTTCTTCTTTTTATTTATTTATTTATTTTTGTTGGAGCCCCCTTTTCGATCCAATCACTTCTTACTCTCTTGGGTTTTTCTGATTTTTTTTTTCTTTTTAATAATAATAAAGTAAAGGTTCAAGAAATATCCGGTACGGACTCGATAGATAGAAAAATACAAAACATCAGCATAGTAGACTCAAAAACATAAAAACACCAGCAGAAAAGCAAAGCACCAAAAACATCAACAAAAAACACCTAAACAAGTCAACTCCTCTCCCCGCACTTGAATTGCGCATTGTCCCCCAATGTAGAAAAAGAGGACACCATAAAAAGGGAAAGATGAAGAAGACAGGTGGACTGTTGGGGTGTTATCTCGGTCGTGAGGAGCAAGGGGGATGATGGTCGACCGCATCACGATCGTGACACAGGTAGAGAGGTAGGTGATCGTCGTTTTCCTCCTCCGATGACTTCCGGATGCTGGTTCCGCGATTCCCTGTAAAAGAAAACAAAAACAAAACAGAATAATGGGAGAAAAGTCAGCAGTACTCCCTCGGTTTGCCTCTCGATCAGCGCCTTAGTTATCGTCTTGGCACGACGTAGAATGATTCAACCAGCGTCTTTCGGTCCCTTTGGAACCTCCGATTTCAGAATTTCTGGTATGAACCAGTTATGGAAAGGTTTGAACCTTAGACCATTCACTTTTGTGACTCTCCACCTTAACTTCACCTTTTTCTTCTTACTTTCCCCACACTTAGACTCAACTTGGGGTCGTGCACTTTCTTTCTTCGTAACCTACACAACAGTACTAGCAGGTTTCTCGCCCTGTGTGGTTAGAGAGGTGGGGCTACCGCCCAAAGAAGAATTAGGGAGCGGGCACGCAGTGCATCCGAACATAGTTCGGGGGGTTTAATAACCTTAACAATAGAAAATACCGAGCTATCATCCGAGGGTTGTGTCGTAGATTCATATATGTTAAAGCTAACAACATCCATGTCAAACTCGAGTGTAAGCGCCCCGGTGTCTAGATCTAACTTAGAAGGATAGATGTAGCCTGCGTGTCATGATTCATATGTAACACATAGAAATCCGCAGGAAATACAAGAATATCCACCATAACCAACACATCTTTGACTATCCCTTTCCGGTAAACCATAGACCTGTCAGCTAGCTGAATTATAATCCCTGTTTCATTCAAAGGTCGTAGTCCTAGCGACTTGTAGAACGAGTAAGGCAGAACATTAATAGAAGAACACAAATCTAGCATGGCCCTATCAATCTTGGTCTTACCAATAGTACAGGGGATACTCGCCATACCTGGGTCCGAGCACTTAGTTGCTATCTTTTACTGGATGGCCGCAGAAACTCTCTCATTGACCTGCACCTTGTGCTTCCCTTTTAGCTTCTGGTTCCTCTTCATTGTGCAGAGCTCCTTCAAGAACTTAGCATATCGAGGAACACTCTTGACGAGTTTAAGTAAAGGGATGTTTACCTCACACTTACTGAACGTTTTGAAGATTTCCTTGTTGTTCGCAGGTCTGCGCGTGTCTTTCAAGGCTTCTGGGAATGGTGCAGGTGGTTTCTCGGAGTACAACAGAGGGAATGTTTGGCCTTATATAGTTTTCTTGCCTTAGATTGAATTCACCTATGTCCTCAAAATCGCCGTCAACACTTAGCGGTTTGGAGTCACGAACATCAGCACTTGGTCGCGGTCAAGATACTTGGTCACGATCGTGATGGGGAAAACTGAGGCTTAGTCTCGATCGTGACACAGTGTCACGGTCATGACCCTCTTTGTCAACTTTTCCGGAAACCAAATCACCGTCATCTCGGTCGTGATCAACCTGTCTCGATCGTGAAATTTCCTCTTAGGCCAAATCTCGATCGTGACATTGGCGTCTCGATCGTGACAGCTGCCCAGCTCTCTCTTGCAGCACCTCTTCTTCTATCTTTTCGTTGAGTTTTCATCCACTTCGTATCATGATGGCACTTACATTTTCTCTCGGAGTTACTACTGTTTGCGACGGTAACTTGCCTGAGCTCTGCTGTGTTAAATTATTGACTGCCTCCGCTATCTGTGTGGCCTGCTTCTCTAGATTCCTTATGCTCGACTCTGTGGCTCGAACATGCGTTGTGAAGTGCTTTGCTAGTGTTTGCAACATCTCCCGTGTTGATGTCTCTTTGGGCTGTGGTGGATACGAAGCACGGTAGGGGTTGTTTTGGTATTGATTCTGGTAGTAGCCCTGATTTTGTCCACCAACCGGATCATTTCTCCTAAACCCAGGGTTATCATTGCCCCGTTGATTATAGTTGTTGTTTTGGTCGTAGCGAGGCCTAGGGGATCTGAAGCCTCCCACCGCGTGAACTTCAGCAATCATCGGGTCATGGAGTTGCGGGCACATATCAGTAGGGTGGCTTTCATCTGCGCATATGCCACATAGTCTTGTTGGCTTCTGATTTCCAAGGGTGATACTCTTTATCATACTATTTAACTCAGCGATCTCACTCTACCATCCAGGATCTCCGGAACTTACAACATTAGCTCCTTTCTTCGTATACGTCCTCCCAAAACTCCTCGTCCCTTTAGCTATTTCGTTTATTCGGGCTCTGGCTTCAGCAGGAGTCAAATTCAGCACACTACCATTGCAGGCAGCGTGTACTAGCCTTCTCTCATGATCAAGTAACCCATTGTGAAGGTGGGTCACCAAGTCTTTCTCCTCAAACCCATGGAATGGGCAGCTAGTGCATAATCTCGCGAATCTCTCGACATAGTCATATAGCGACTCGTCATCATGTTGCTCCACCATAGCAATCACTCTTTTCAAAGTAACAGCCTTCTTGGACGGGAAATATTTACTCAGGAAGGCTTTGTGTAGCTTCTCCCAAGTGTCGATACTCCATGTGTGTAGCAAGTAATACCATTGTCGCGCACTATCCTTCAGTGTAAGACCAAAAGCTCTCATCTTAATCTGCTCGTCGGTGACGTTACTTGGCTTACTGCAGCTGCAGATGTCGTGAAACTCACTCAGATGCATAATCGGGTCTTCCCCAACCAGGCCATGGAATTTCGGTAGCAGATTGATGAAACCAGTCTTGAGCTCGAACGTAACACCAGCATTTAGGGCAGGCACCGATACTCCTAGGTGTTGTTGCGTCAGGTCTGGGTCCGTAAGTTGTCGCAACATTTGATTTCCAGCCATGCTGTCAATCACCAAGTCGTGAATACCTTGCCTAAAGTTTGCAGAAACGTCCTCTCTATCTCTGGATCGTAAACAAATAAATCTAGATCAGTAGTGCGAGTGTGGACCATAAGATAGGTCCACACTAAAGTAGTAACACAATTAGAAATAAACTATAACAGTTGGCTCCCCAGCAACGGTGCCAAAATTTGATAGGTGATTAAGGTCGTTGTCCCTATCAAAGATACCCAACTAAAGAATCCACTAGTAAAGTGGTAAGCAGGGGTCGAATCCCAAGAGAGCCAGAATGATAGTTTATTTCCTATTATGTAACCAAGTAGTAACAATTAGGGGGGGTTTGTATGATCTTAATGACTAAGCGATTAAGCAAGTATAAAAGCAATATATTGGTTGGGTTGTAAAAAATTATGGGTATGAAGCTCACTCCTCTAGCATCAGCGCATTATTCAATTGGAATATTGATCATCGAATTCTACTAACTTATATCCTGAATTGGTTAATCCGGTTGTCCTACTCTTGGTTCGTAAATAGCAACTAGTCTAAATAGTCCTAGAGACCCTTATTTCTGCTCCCTCTCTCTATTAATAAGGGTGTCAATGGGGTTAACAGACAGCTGAGCTGAGGTAGAGGCAATTTCGGCTAGATCTCTCTGCTTGCGGATACCAACAACCCTAAAAACTACTTTGTTCCATGCTTGCACTTTTTCTTGAAGGTCTCTAATGTCTACATTTGCCGAGCTATCCCGGTCCCAAGAACGACAGAATAACCCGAGAAAATCCAGATGGGAAAGCCACACCGCGTCAAACTGAAAGGGGCAGCGTGTCGACATAAACGAGTCGGGGGATGCAGGGGAAGTAGTAATTAATCATGGTCTAAACAGAGCCTCGGAAGGTGTCGAATATAGGCATTTTTCCAGCAAGTGAAGCTATGTCCGGAAAAAACCCATATCGATCAACCCATGATTGTCAATGAAATCCCAGAAGACGTGTGAGTTGATGTGAAGTTCCCTTGATGCTCATTGCCTCTCATCCAAGCTTAAAATAAAGTTCAAGTCATCCGCGAAGAAAATCGGGTCAGTCGAAGCTTCAATCTCTCGATCAATATCAACCTAGAAACTGGTTCTCCTATGAGCGGAGGATGTTGTGTATGCAAAAATAAATCGCATACTCGCATCATAGGATATGCCACCAAAAATTTAATCACACAAAGAATAGAGAGCTTCACCAACCGGAAGGTATCACCGGCCGAAGACTAGCCTTCCTGACAATCGGAGAAGGACCTCCCACGACCCACCCAATTGGGTCCTAATCTTGGGATGTCTCTCTACCTAGATTCAAATCATCAAACAAGTGATAGAAAAACTCCATCACCGGGGAGGATCACCGTCTGGATGAGTCCACTTCCTAACATATGACGAAGAACCTCCCATGACCAGCTTAATTCAGCCCTAATAATGGGATGCTTCTCTACCTATAGCTTCAAACAATCTTAATCATTAGAAAATCATTATACCAACTTGTCCATAATCATCTCCACCATTCCATAGAAATTCAGAAAACGCATTCAATACGTGTTCAATTTAGCATAATATCCATAATAAGAATATAAACAAACTCATGAATTCCTAAATCCATACTAAACATTAAATCATTCAAATATAACTTACATTGACAAGTCCTATGAGTCAACAACTCCGAGTTCCGCTATGTCGTTCTCTGTCCAACCTCAGCTTGATCTATTTTAGGAGTATTTCCCGAATCCGCTCAACACGGTTTTGACTATAAATATAGTTATACAAATCGGGATCGAGTTCCACGAAATCCCGGACGCTCGTATGAAGGTCCTTTATTTAATTAACCTTCCCTTAGATTTTGTATAGTTATACTAAACGTGCCCACCAGAACTGAACAGTCATGCCCAATACTCCATCCTTTGAATTTAATTAGCTCATAATTAAGCTCTAATCAATTAAATTAATCAGGCTCTAGATTATACCTACAACGGTTGCCGAACCAGAGATGGATTGGGCTTGACGGCAAGGATACCCGGATACTCTAATATATAGAGTGATTGGTGTCGCATACTTGAAACACTTGGATACTCTTGCATACCTTAAAAATACGTATCCAAATGGTTGGATACGGTCAATGTATCCGTAAACGAGTGACGATTAGCCGATTGTAGGAATGAGCTGGCTTGGCGCGGTGGCCGTTTCTGAACATGGCTGGGCTGTTTGGTGCACCTTCTGGCCTTTACTAGCTCAATGCTGGGCAGAGAAGCTCCGGAAAGCAACTGGTCTAGGTGAGGATGGACCATGAGAGAGGAAGAGTTGTGGTTGGCGGCGTCGGCAAGCTGAAGGTGGCTCTGCTGGGCTCGACGGTTGGCAACTACTGGTGGTGTATTGGTGTGTGAGTGTGTTTGATGGCGGCAACGAGGCTTCGAGAACCGCCGAGAGAGAGAGAATAGAAAGATAGATGGAAGGCAGGGGAACACACACTATATTTTTACAGATACAATGACTTCCAAAAGTACGTGTTGAGCCCGGCCCAGCCACAATATATATTCATAAAATCGAATTACACGAGTAGGCCATAAACTCCTTTGGTCCAAGGTGTAGGCGCGGCCCAAGGTGCTTAGAAGCCCTAGGACAACCCAAACATGAGTAGCTTGTTCCACAAGCACAACAAGAGGAGCCCACGTCATCACAAGCTATATATAGCGTACATGGGCGTGGCCGGTCTCCTCTCTCTTATACCTTTTACCGTTACAGAGAAAGTAACGAATGGTCAAACAACGTTATTTTCTGACATTTAATAGATTCTTCCCTTTTTCGGGTAGGATCAAGGTAATCGGCTACAATCTATGTAGGCGAAATCTAATCACTCTTTCTTTCAATACCTCTTCTAATCAGATCCTCTTTAAGCCCTCACGGATAATCACTGACTTAAGCATCGGGAGTCAAATCCGGGGTACAATTTCCTCGGGCTTGACTTTGCAGGTTTGGAGGCCAGATCCACCGTTCTATCCGAAGACCCATTATACACTATACAAGAGGAGTTCCGCATCTAGAGATCTACTCGTTTAGATCGCCTTTGCTTCGCCACCAGAGGTATCTCATACCCGTTCGCTCTAAGGTATTAACATTGGCATCATCTGTGACAAACTTTCTCACGAAACTAAGATCAAAATCAGAAAGAATCATGGTGGTTTTCCTAAGTGAAATCACAGATGGTAATGAGGAGAGAAGGCACAAAAATCTGAATCCACCTCACAATCCGGCGGCGGACACCAGCATGAAAGCTCCACCCCACACGGCACCCCATGCACCACCACACGCGCCACCACATGCGCCTCCGCGCACGCCATCACACATGCCATACCCAGGCATGGCTAGAACCAGTACGCGAGGTGATGGGGAGTTGCTCCCGGCCGAGGAGGTGGAAGCCTTCGGAGCGTGGAGAAACACACAGAGGAAAGGAAAGGCCCCGATGGTTTTCAAGGATCCTCCCATACTGACTAGAGTGATCCCTCTGAGGATGCAGAGGACGAGACAAGAGGTCCCCCGAAGGAACCACGAGTCGACTACATAGTCAGAGAGTGAATTAAAAGCCTACGAAGCCTCATGGCGGTTGAGTACACAAGCGACGGAGGCAAACCCCGATTATGTTCCCCGCGGTCCGGGACGCGAGACCCCATGTCCTACCTGACACACCCTACCCGTTGAGACACCATATGAACGAGGCCCCTCCGGCCTACCCGTCGAGGCACCCGCATCACGTACCCAAGGTCCCACCTGTCTACGGAACGAGTCCTCCCTATCATATGCCCGAGCCGCAATCCCAATACTCATACTCTCCGCATCCGCATACCAACCTGTATCAAGCCCTGGGCCCGTTCTACCTAGCACCACCCACTTTCACCTTGTATGGTACAACGGCGTTTGTCGACCACATAATCAACACCATCCCTTATACAGAATTTAAGTACCCCCAGGTCAAGGATTACATAGGATCTGAAGATCCTCGGGAACATATAGCGCTATACCGCTATGCCATGATAGCGAGTGGAGCTTCGGATCTCTAATGTGCAAGGGTTTCCCGATCACTCTAGCCGGTCCAGCCCTCACTTGGATGCTAAGCTTACCACCCTTGTGCATTAACTATTTCACCTATCTTGAGGCTCGTTTCCTCCAACACTTTAGCTCCCAGCAGAAGCGCACGGTCTCCATTCAAGCCGCCATGAACATTCAACAACGAGAAGGTGAATCACTCGATGCTTTCCTTAAGCGTTTCTCGGGGCACGTCATACAAACCCAAGACTTCAGTGACAAGGAAAAAATGGCACTCCTAGTCGGGGTTTGTGATCATTCTCCCTTCAAGAATTACCTCGAGCGCAAGCAATGGATCACCAACAAGAAGGCATTAGAGCGGTCCCATGAGTTCATTTTCTCTGAGGAGCTAAATGGCATCATCAGCAACCCAACGACTGACGGCAACGACAAAATCCGAGATGACAAAGGGTGGAATAAGAACAAGCAGCACAGCAAGGGACACCGAAACCGCTCTCCCGGATACGAGAACTCAAAGGTCGATCAGCCGTCGCAGACACACCCACGATTCCCTCAGCGTGTAATAGTTAATGAGTAGAGGGACAAGTCCCGACAGCCCCATCAGCCCAGAGAGCAACCCCAATAGCCGAGAGATTTCCAACAGTGCTTGAGGCACCCCAATGGCAAACACGACGCCCACGATTGCAGGGTCATGAAGCGAGAGAGAGAACAAGAGGATAAGGTGTTGAACACCAACAAGAAAGGCCGGGGAAACCAGCGCCGAAACCGATCCCCCACCGATAACCAACACCCCGGCCAAGAATTTCTGGCTCCAGGCGACTACGTAGGCACCATTACAGGGTGGCATGTGGCTTCCCCTCCAAGCCGATCCGAGATGAGGCGAATGAGAAACTCCACCCCACCACCTGGAGCCCATGTGCTTGTCGTCAACACCATATCACGACGACCATACCAACTCACCTTCCACCACCACGAAGTGAACAACTGGGCCAAAACTGCCATGGACCCGTTGGTCATACATGTGCAACTAGGTAGCAAGATGGTCAAGTGTGTCCTAGTTGATTCCGGCAGATCATCAGACATTTTATATTGGGATGCGTTCCAGAAGCTCATCTTTGAGAAGACCAACTTACGCCCTACCATCTGCACTTTAGTCGGTTTTATTGGGGAGTGTTTTAAGGCTTTAGGCTCATAACTCTGGAGATGGTTCTCGGTCAAGAAGAAGGTCTAAAATGCAAGGAGTCCATCGACTTCATAGTCGTGCCCATTACTTCCTCCCACAATACTCTCCTAGGACAGGCATCTTTATGCAAGTTTGAAGCAGTCATATCAATCTGCCATTTCTGCCTTAAGTTCCTAGTTTCTAGGAAAAAAGGTACAGTCCACGACAATGTTACCGAGAGCAAGACATCCTATGTCTCGTCATAATGGGGAGTCCAACAAGCCGTAATGGTCAACCAATTCCTATTCTTGGGAAATCTTGCTCCCGAAGATGAAGTTGACCTCGAAGTGTGCGGGCCACAAAGCAGCAGAGAAGGTACACCAGATATGCCGGCCTTCCTCAAATTTTCTAAAGAGGATGTTGCTAGGCAATTAAGGTCGTTGTCCCTATCAAAGATACCCAACTAAAAATTCCACTAGTAAAGTGGTAAGAAGGGGTCGAATCCAAAGAGAGCCAGAACAATAGTTTATTTCCTATTATGTAACCAAGTAGTAACAATTGGGGTGTTTTTGTGTGATCTTAATAACTAAGCGATTAAGCAAGTATGAAAGCAATATATTGGTTGGGTTGTAAACAAGTATGGGTATGAAGCTCACTCCTCTAGCATCAGCTCATTATTCAATTGGAATATTGATCATCGAATTCTACTAACTTATATTCTGAATTGGTTAATCTGGTTTTCCTACTCTTTGTTCGTAAATAACAACTAGTCTAAATAGTCCTAGAGACCCTTATTATGCAATAACCAAGGAAATCCGAAGATTCAAAAGCACAACAGCATGAAGATCAAAGATAAGTAGGCATATGCAATACCATTGGCAAATCGCCGATACTCGACACATGTATATAATCTCTACACAATAAGCACTCGCAAATAGTCTATGCAAATCATGCTCGCTGCCTAAAGACAAGACTTTTCAAATCGAATTATCTAGCCTAGCAATATAATGGATAACAATCAACCTAGTTTGCAACCTAGATAAAATCAAGATCTATCAATGAAACTAATAAAGCACAAGAGATTATAAAACAATCCTGAAATTAAACTTAGAACATAAGCGTTAGAATTCTCACAACAAGCCTAGAACAATGGCTTCAGCCTAAAGAGTGAACTATGATGAACTTAGCCAGACATAGCCATAAAAAGCAATGAATACATATGAATAATTGATGGGAAAACAAACCAGGGGTGATGAATGAAGGTGGAACAAAGGTGGAAGCTTTCTCTAGCTGCTGCTGAATTCTACGTAAATGAAAAGAATGAATGAATAATCAATCCAATTAAATTTTCTAAGCCTTATATAGTCTCTAATAAAAGGGAATTAAAATAAATGCAAATAAATCAAAATATGTGGAAATAACTAATAAAATCTCGGAATAGATCTTCAACTATGGGTCGTC